>NC_141624.1:7711169-8011169 GCF_047967505.1 Dipteris shenzhenensis | reverse complement strand
ACACACTCAGAAAGAAGATGAAGATATGCGACGAGTCGCAAAGAATTCCTAAGCCGAAGGAATTGGCTACATCCTACCAATCTAACTGGAGTGATATCAAAACTAGAGTTCGACGCCCGAAGGAGACTGGCAAAAGCATTGATTATCCAACAGGAGTAGAGAGTGCAAGGAGAGAGACTCAACCATGCTACCCTAGGGGTGGAAGTTGATTACTATAGAGAGTTAGAAGGATGGAATGCTGGTCTTGGGCTGAGGCATCCTAGAAGATTGGCAGATGAAGGTCCATCATGGCAGGTAGAGTCTAAGCATTCCTCCACAGAAAGCTTGGATTTCAAGCGATAGGCCATTTCCTCTTTGGAACATCAAAATGAATGTGAGGACCAACTTAGAGAATGGAGAGAATGACTTTGACAATACTCGACTATCATTCCAGAGGAATCATATCAACAAAGATATGAAAGAAGAAGACCAGCTATAGTAGGTGGCCAAAGGATCAATCAACAGGAAGAAGACTAGCCATAGTAGGTGACCAAAGGATCAACCAATAGGAAGAGCGGCATGCTTTTGATGGAGAGATGCCACCAAAGGCATGACATGAAGTGAACATGGAATAGCTTAGCCAATTTTCCTAAACTCATCTTACCACAAACAGACATTCTAATTAGCCTATGGATGTGCAACGACCTACACCTCTAAGGCCTGAAGATAGTATAACAAACTGATTGCAAGATAGTTGGCACCAACTCATACACATGAAGGCAAGTCTCTTTCTTGTAACACCAAATCCTTCAAGCTCTCTTCCATTTGTCTTAACCACCTTTTCCTTTTCTTTGAGTGGTCTCAAAATTTGAAAGGATAGACATTCATGGATGGACCTCGAATTACAAGTTGTATTTGCAATTTTTGGATGTTGGAACTACAATTTTCATCACTTTTATGCGTGCTTTCACTATTTTCATCAAAAATTTATATTTGGAATGCATATGTTTTAACCAGTGCAGATAAGGCAAATGAGTCAAAAGGGTAAAAACACAATTCTCATCCTCCAAATGGCCTAGTTATACTTGTAAGGTGGTGATATTTGGGTATAAACGTTCGAACTGCACATCCTTGAAAAAGTTTTTGTAAAGAAAGAAATCAACACTTCTTGACTTTATTAATCCCTTCACTTTATCACAGATACATTTAAAGAAGGATTGAGTGATATGTGGAAGTTAAGGGAGTAGGAGATGCAAAACAAAACACATTTGTTATCTAAAGATTTCTCGAAGAAATCCATGTCTAAGTAGTAGATGTTGGTATGATGTGTTTAGTCATTGTTTTCAAATGTAGTTCAAACATCCAATGCAAGAGGAGGGAACTTTTGCAAGAATAAGTAATGTTATAAACAACTTCAAAAGGAATATAAAGACACGTATATTGTCAAACACACTTCTATGGGAAGTCTTTATTTGTGAAGATGAAAAATGTACAATATGGTCTTCCATGCGAAGTTGCTTTTACATCAAAAAGAGGAAGGGCTACACCTCATTGTGAGTAGGAGCAATATAATCTCAGTAACCAAGCCAAACATATTTATGAGAAAGCGACCCTCGACTTTCATGTTGAACAAGTAAGCCTTCAACAAGTGAGTGTTGCTATCGAGAATCTCCCCAAATGGACGAAGCAATTTCAGAACTTTATCCACAATTGTATCCTTCAATACGACCTCAACAGATGTCCCCTTTGCATTGCTTGTAATAGCTTTAACTTTTGAATCTTAGTTATCAAAGTTTGCTTGTCACAAGCCAAGCAGTACACTTTCTCAAAGTCCCATGATATCTTGTTACCTCTGCAAATTGCACAAGCACTTTCATATAGTGCAAAATTGATTCCCGTAACTATCAAAGACCCCACTACCTACACACAATTTGAACTTCACTTAGCATTAATTCATTAATATGAAGACTTGCATATATTTATACTTGCAAATAATTTTGCATATTGTGATACAAGAACATGGATCCCACATGCAATACGGTCATATGTTGAACCTGGTTCCCATATCCAATTTGTTAGATATGGGTGTTTACCACTCGAGAAAGATAGATTGAGAGAGCAGCCTCCTTAATTGGCACAACTATGGTGATTGGTTGATGTTCTTTTTGCAACCAACATTGTGTAGTATGAATCGCGCCTCACCAAAAGTCTTGAACTTCTCAATGATCCTCTCGTAATCAGAGTGGCAATTGCTCTCGAAAGTGAGCTACATTAGAACATGTAGCAAAATGAATTGTTAATTTGATTGTAACTCATGGAAGGAAAGTATGCAATCAGAATCTTAAAAAGAACGAAAGTTGAAGCTTACAGTGATCAAATCTTCAAGGAGCTCACCATCTCTGACAATGATTTCATCCCCCTACTTGTAAGAAGTGCCTAGTTTGATGATAGTCACTACTAGAGCTGCAAAAGGTAGTTGGCTACCCTCTCCTTTGTTAATCAAGTTCTTCCACTTCTCTTTGTTCTGGCAAAAATTTTCCTGAGGATATAGTTCGGGCATGGCACTAAAGGGCTCTATCCTCTCGATTCTGGTGAAGGGATCAACAATCATTGTGTAATGTGTCATGCCACCATTGTTCCTAGGATTTTTCAAGCATACAAAGAAGTTTGTCACTCTAATGCCTCGGGGTAATACTATGTAAAAACCCCATATAACACGTGTGATCAAGGGGTATTAAAAAATTTCCCTACCTACGGATTTTTATAACCTACATACGCCCCTTCTGTAAATTTTTAGATGATAAAAGCATCCTTTATGTATGAAAATTTTCACTTTTGGACTTTATAAAATCCTTATGTATATTTTCATTAACTCCATAAACATATAAAACCTCTTTTGTTGATTGCATGTGCTATCTTACATGTTTCTTAGTGGGACCACCCCTCCCCTCTTGTGGGCTCTAATGCAATCCCCTATGCCTAAGAACTTCATGAAGTCACTGTAGTAGAGATCATCAATATGCAGGGTTATGAAACCAAGATCTACTCTATCAACGAGATCTACTTTTAGACATTTGGGATAGTTCACATGAGAGTGCATGTAGGTTCCATATCTATCAAGAACTTTTTCACTAAAAGTGCAATGCTTGACTGACAAATCAATCTCGGACACTTTCAAGACGTTCACCATGGGCACCTCTTTGTCTTCGTTCATCCAGCTATTGGCCTATAATCAAATTCACTTATTGCATCTACCTAATCTCTTGCAAAAGAAAAGAAAAGTGGGATGTACTAGTATGGCAGGTTTAAGTTATATTAATTATGACATTGCAACTTACTTCATTTGCTCACATTTTTTCAATCTAAAATGTGAGGTACCTGACAAAATATGAAGAGGGGAGAGGAGAAAGTGGAGATGAGGAGAGAGGGCACAGCTAGAGAGCACACCACAAATGACTAACTGTACACTAGATTTAGTTGAAAAAATAGAATATATACAAATCCTTTTAGGGTTAGGGTTAGGGGATCTAACCCTTTCCTTTATAGCACTCTATAAGGTTAGTGCTATGCATATATGACCACGTGATGGTGCTATGCATGAACTCTCAACACCTTCCCTCAAGATCAACATCATGAAGTAGGCCTTCCCTCAAGATGATGATTCTGGGGAATCGAAGAAGGACTGAGCATTACATTCCATCACACCCCTTTAATGGGAATGTCCTTCCTTTGCGTCAAACCAAGAGCTAGTCGGTTTTTCTCGAATAGCTCTTTACCGAGTGGTTCGGTAAAGATGTCTGCAACATTTTCTTTGCTATCACAATGCTGCAGTGTGATGTCACCAAGTAACACTCTTTCTCTGATGAAGTGCTCTCTGACATCAATGTGCTTTGTCCTGGAGTGATATACTGGATTTTTGGCCAATGCTGATTGATTATATCACAGTATATTGTGGTTGGCTTTGACTCATCAAAGTAATTTATTTCTGACAATAGTCTTTTGAGCCATATAGCCTCACATGGACCTGTATGAATGCTCTATATTCTGCTTCAGTCGAAGACAAAGAAACAGTTGGTTGTTTGTTTGACAACCATGATATAGCACCTTGACCAAGGAATTATGCAAATACTTGTGTCGATCTCCTCGTCTCATGATCTCCGACATAGTCACTGTCATAGTATCCATGCAACCATGGATGACTTCCTCTGTATTCTATCCCAAATTGTCTTGTACCTCTGATGTATCTCAAGACTCTTTTGGCTGCATTCCAGTGAGACTGTTTTGGATTTTCCATAAACTGTGCTAGTGAGCTTACTGCACAACAAATATCTGGCCGTGTGATTGTCAGATATATAAGAGATCCGATGAGCTGCCTGTAGTATCGGTCATTGATTGTAGGCTTTTATGAATCTTTAGCAAGTTTCAAACTCTGTTCCATGGGAGTGGTTGTAATTTTGCAATCTGCCATATGAAACTTCTTCAGGAGACTGTCAACATACTTGAGCTAACTCATGAATGTGCTATCTGAATCTCTCCAGAACTCAATTCCAAGACAATAGTGCATAAGTCCAAGATCTTTCATGTCGAACTCTGTAGATAAGTCTTGTGTCAGTTTTCTGATGAAGCTATCCTTGCTTCCTGTCACAATCAGATCATCTACATACAAAAGTGCAATAGTAATGTCTTCCCCTTGAACTTTGTTGTAGAGAGTATGATCTGCAGTGGACTTCATGTATCCCAGATCAGCAAAATACTTGTCAATTTTGCTGTACCAACTTTTGGGTGGTTGCTTTAAGCTGTAGAGACTTTTCTTGAGATGGCAAACCTTATTCTCCTTTCCTGGTTCAACATAACTTGCTGGTTGTTGCATGTAGATTTCCTCATCTAGATAACCATTGAGAAATGCATTCTTGACATCGAGCTGATACACATTCCATTTGCTGAGTGTTGCTAGTGATATCAAGAACCATATGGCATCCATCTTTGCTACTAGAGCATAAGTCTCATCATAGTCCTGACCATATTGCTGTGCAAATCCTTTTGTAACTAGTCTGGCTCCAAAAGAATCGACAAAAGGCCCGATTGGATGCTAAGATTCGCAAGGGATGGGAAAGACACTTTGCTGAGGGGGATGTTGTGCTATGCTTTGATAACAGATTGGACCACCAAATGGATAAGAAGTTTCTGCCACTATAGGCTGGTCCATACAAAGTCATCAAAGAACGTAGCAATGGGTCTGTACAAGTTCAGGAGCTGCATGAACCATATGGCAAGAAGGTGATCAACAAGCATTACCTCAAGCCTTTCTTTGTGCGTGATGGTCCCAAGCATGGAAATGCTGTGCATTCCCTTCCTGGGGGGGGGAACTGTTATGGATAAAATTGTCTAAGGAAAAAGGCATTAATATGTATGTGTGTTTGTAAATGTGACAATAGTATAATAAAATATGGTGTGCATAGGGCCCAAGGTTGAGGTGGCACTATTTCTGAGGGATTCATAGTCTCTCCTGCTGCTGCAAGTTGATTGTTGTAGTCTTTTATGCAGAGTACATAAGCATGATCGGTTTCACTACTGTTGCAAAAACTCTGATTGATTTGGTTTCTCAGGGTGAGAATCCTGGATGTGTTCTTGGACTCGTAGAGAGCTGCGAACATATCCCATGCTTCTTTTGATGTCTTGACTGTGTTGAGTTGTCCTAGCATATCTTGCACATTCTGCTTGATCAGGTGATAGGCATACTTGTCTTTCTTATCCCATTCTGCTTGAGCTCGGGCAATGGCAGGATCTACTACTGGTGCAAAAACTGTTTGTGTAGATGTAGATCCCGTTGCTGATGTTGTGACAACAGTTGAAGTAGAGCTACTGGTGGCTGGATTGTCTAATGCTCTAGGTGTAGACCCATCGACATACTCCCATTTGTCCTGAAGTATAAGAATGGTCTCTATTCGGTATTTCCATGTACTGTAATTGGAGTTGTCTAACTTAGCAGATGCCTTCAGATTGAGGTTGCTAGTCGACATAGTGCAAGAAATGTACTCAAAAGTGTCATGAAAATCTCTGTATGAATCAACTGCAAATACACTGACTATGCCAAGTGAAATCTCTGTACCATTAGTGAAGATAGAACTACAGTATATAAAATCTGATCTGTATTACAAGGCTTGTGGCAATGATGCCGGGAATAGCCAAGAGGCTTTACAAGGCTAAATTGATGTGCACGATGCCGTGAGATAGCCGAATAGGCTTTACAATAGTGGCATGTGTGTGTGAAATCAAATGCTATCTGCCCATTGAAACAATCTGCAATGCCTCTGAACTCTGAAGTCTGCTCACTAAACTGATGAACATAAGGTTTCAGGTAATGTAATGATGTGAAACTGTATGTGAGCATATGGACTGACTTCGAATAGGTACTAGTCGGGAATTTCGAGCATGGCTTAGATTGGCAACTTGGGGAAATTCAAAGCGTCCCCTCTATGGCAACCTAGTCTACTCTGATCTAGATCTAAACCAACCATCGATCGATGAAAGAACAGTAAATAATTGTTTTCTTTTGTTCTTTTCAAGTGCAGGGTCAGATGCATCGATGTAGAGGCAAATGTGCGTGAAGGAAGTGGTTTTGTCGGCGAGGCTCAAATGTGAGTGTAACTTGCACCAAAACGTCTGCATGACGTGACAGCGCATAGAGCACAAAAAAACAAGCGACTTTCCTTTTCGAAGCGCCCTCAAATTCTTCCTGGATCAAGAGATACAACTTGATCTAGGTGGAGGGGCAAAAGGAGTGCAAATGTGCTCAATGATGATGTGTCACTGTGAGTCACATGCAGTGATGATGTGGCACTATGCCTAGCAAGAGGTGTGCCAGTGGAGCTCTATGCTGAGGTGGTAGAAGTGGTCAGATGAAGTGACTGTGGAGCACTGTGAGTGCCTGGCAGGGTCAATGCTGACTGTGGCACTACTGAGGTGGCACAAATGATGATGTCAGCAAGGTGATGATGTGGCAATGATGATGTGGCAGTGATGATGTGTTTGTGTTGATGTGGCACAGGTGATGTGGCTGATGATGTGTCTTGATGATGTGGCTACCACCGTGGCAGATGATGTGGACTGCTGACGTGGTAGATAAAAGCCCCAACCCTAATGAGCCTTTATACCCCTCTGACCACATACTAATCTATCTAATTAACACTAACTAATTTGGTCAACTTGACCACACCTTCAAGAAATTGTGAGATGGACCTGATTAGCAGAACTAATTAGGCTCATCCCAATGGACCCTTGTAGGGCCAATAAATCCAATCAAGACAGTCATGATAAAGAAAATTATCTAGTATTGAAAAGAAGAGACTCCATGGGATAATCAAAATAATTGCCCCAACAAACATGGAGGACCTACCCACCACGAACTCGTTCTTTATAAGCATCTCAAAAGCATATTGAAGAAAGAAAAAGCCCTTGCCAAGAAAACAAGCTGTATAGGCATTTGACGGGAGATCACACTCAAGCCAAAAACTCTTCTTGCTGAGTTCTTACTCCCCCACAGAGGAATATATGCCTAGTGAAGAAGGAGATATACTCCGCCTCTAGCAACCCTTTCTAATTTTGGCTTGATAGTGTCGAGTTGAATGTTGCATGCGGTAACATGGTAGTCCAAACTATTGCCATCCCTTTTAGTTAGACTCTTTTGTCATCCTAGCAACATCAATTTGCAAGATCTTCCTAGCTTCTTAATTATTAATAGGAGAGAAGCCACCACCTAGAGTTTGCAACCCACATCTTTAACATACAAAAGAACTAGGAAAGCATCGAGCTTGAGAGTAGCTTTCTCTTCATGCACACCTTCTTGCAAACATGTCACCTCGTCACTCCGTGTCCCATCCAGGGCACTTGATTCATGCCTCAGAACCCTCATAGACAATTTGCACACAGTGATGTCACTTTGAACACCTATTGCAACGCTCACACCACCCCCATAGAGCCCCCATCATACCTCTTGGATGCAAGTATGACAGCTCTCAGTTGAACTCCTAATTTGCAAACTAGATCCACAAGTTTGTATAAGTAGAATTTCAAGGTCACGATGATGAAAAGTACTCCAACAAAAAGAGCCCATCGAAAATTACAAAATTGGTGCCAACGAACTGCTAGAGACCTTAAGCAACACATCGTGAAACACAAATGTTTTTCATTGGAAGTATTCCTAAAAGTTATGTGAAACTTTGTATGTTAAAGATGATAGAGTAGTACATAGACGTTGTGGCCTAAAACTTTTTTTCCAAATCTCTTGAGATGGCCTTAAGGTAAAACTTCTATACTTCTTTAAGGAGAAGGTGGCTCGGGGATGAATTTGGAGCTTCGGGGAGCTTCGGAGACTTTCGAGGTTACCCACCGTTCAATCTTGATCTAGGGCAGCACAATGATGACACGTGGCAAATGGAGGTGGCCACAGTAGAGAGCACTCAAGTTATATCTACTGGTGGAGTTATATATGCACGTTCCAACGCATCCAGAGCAGAGTAGAGAGCAACAGTGGCGCGTCCCAATGCATCCTGACAGTGCACACGCGTGCTAACGTGTAGCAAAGGACTACAGTGGTACAATTGACTATGCAACAGATTGCCACATGTCAGTCGACTGCGCTGCCAATTGCCACATGGCAGTAGATTACAGAGGAGTCAGGACTGCAAAGGCAGACAGGGGCGATGGATGGTCCAATGAATAATGATGTGGTAGCACGACGTGGCAAGAAAACTGCACCGACGTGGCAGCGACACCAACGAGCAATGATGTGGTAGAAAAACTGCACCAGTGACCGGTGGTAGCATGATGAGCGACTATGTGCATATATATGTGTGTGTGTGTGTGTGTGTGTGTGTGTGTGTGTGTGTGTGTGTGTGTGTGTGTGTAAGAGAGACATAAGAAAAGAGAGAGAGATTAGAGACCAAGAGATAGAAGAAGAGGAGAGAAGAGAGAGAGAGAGAGAGAGAGAGAGAGAGAGAGAGAACAGGGGGAGAGCAGAAAAGAGAGAGGGGGGGGGGGGGGATTGTGTGTGTGTGTTTGAGAGAGAGAGAGGGGGGGGGAGGCAGGGGGGAGGGGAAAGAGAGAGAGAGAGAGAGAGGGGGGGGGAGGGGAAAGTATCAAGCTCCTAATATATATATATATATAGAGAGAGAGAGAGAGAGAGAGAACACATGCGTATATAACACACACACACACAAACAAACTTTATCTTCTTCCTTGATGGATGCAATGGTGTGTATAATGAACGAGGGAAAATAGTGAACTGGTCAGGTAGGCAACTCAAGATCAGCAAGAATGAATTGGCAATCACTGGCCTAAGAGCAGAGGATACAACTATCTCAGCTTTAAAAATTCATAGAGAACTTGAAGACTACTTATGACTCTATTAGAGCTAAAATAAAGGTATTGCAAAGCCATCCTATTTGTCAAAGTTGTTGGGCGTTACCCATAAATTTGTTGGTTGACAAGGAAACTCATACTAGAATATTTAGCATGTTGAGTGAGCTAAGATGGGATGTTGCTGGAGAGAGGATGCTCACATAGATCAATATGTTGTGCAACTAAGTAACTAGCTAAGGCAATTGTTACATCACCCATTAAATTATTTCTAACAAGATCAAGCCACCACACTTTGTTCATCTATCAAGCTCGAGAATATTCAGCATGTTGAGCTACAATGGGATGTTGTTGGAGAGAGGATGCTGGCATAGATCAATATGTTGTGCAGCTGAGTAACTAGCTAAGACAGTTGTTACATGACCCATTAAATTATTTCTAACAAGATCAAGCCACCACACTATGTTCATCTATCAAGCTCCTAATAGAGGTATTGCAAAGCCATCTTATTTGTCAAAGTTGGAAACTCATACCATAATAGCTGGAAGAAAAATTGCACCGGTGACGGGTGGTCCAAAGTGACAGACTAGAGCAATGACATGCAGCACAACAAGCGACTATGTGCATATATATATATATATATATATATATATATATAAAATAATTTATTATACTCACAAATATATATATATATATATAGAAAGAGATAGAGATTAGAGACCAAGAGATAGAAGAAGAGGAGGAGAGAAGAGAGAGAGAGAGAGAGAGAGAGAGAAAGAGAGAGAGAAAGAGAAAGAGAGAGAGAGACCCGAGGGGGCCGAGGGGAGTGAAAAAGAGAGAGAGAGAGAGCCGGGGGGGCTGGGGGGAGTGAAAGAGAGAGAGAGAGAGAGAGAGGGGGGGGGAGGCGGGGGGGGAGGGGGAGGGGAAAGAGAGAGAGAGAGAGAGGGGGGGGGAGGAGAGAAGGGGGGAGAGAGGGAGAGAGGGGGGTGAGAGAGAGAGAGAGAGAGAGAGAGAGAGAGAGAGAGAGAGAGAGAGAACACATGCGTATATAACACACACACACACACAAACAAACTTTATCTTCTTTCTTGATGGATGCAATGGTGCATATGATTAACGAGGGAAAATAGTGAATTGGTCAGGTAGGCAACTCGAGATCAGCGAGAATGAATTGGTGATCATTGGGCTAAGAGCAAAGGATACAACTATCTTAGGTTTAAAAATTCATAGAGAACTTGAAGACTGCTGATGACTCTATTGGAGCTAAGATAAAGGTATTGCAAAGCCGTCCTATTTGTCAAAGTTGTTAAGCATTACCCATAAATTTGTTGGTTGACAAGGAAACTCATACCAAAATATTTAGCATGTGAGCTAAGATGGGATGTTACTGGAGAGAGGATCTTGGCATAGATCAACATGTTGTGTAGCTAAGTAACTAGCTAAGGCAATTGTTACATCACCCATTATATTATTTCTAACAAGATTTATCAAGCTCGAGAATATTCAACATGTTGAGCTATGATGGGATGTTGCTGGAGAGAGGATGCTGGCATAGATCAATATGTTGTGTAGCTAAGTAGCTAGCTGAGGCAGCTGTTACATCACCCATTAAATTATTTCTAACAAGATGAAGTCACCACACTTTGTTCATCTATCAAGCTCCTAATAGAGGTATTACAAAGCTATCCTATTTGTCAAAGTTGTTGGGCATTGCCCATAAATTTGTTAGTTGACAAGGAAACTCATACCATAATAGCTAAGATGGGATGCTGCTAGAGAGAGGATGCTGGCATAGATCAATATGTTGTGCAGCTAAGTAACTAGCTAAGGCAGTTGTTACATCACCCATTAAATTATTTCTAACATCAAGCTGTCACCACACTTTGTTCATCTATCAAGCTCCTATTGAATGGCTATGAAGAGCTGCTTTAGTAGAGATGAAGTTGTGTTAGGGCCAAGCAGTTTCCAAAGGTCAGAGACACTTCAAACAACTATATTTAAAGACTGCTAGAGTTAGGTTAGGGAAGCTTTTAAGGAAAGTGGCTGATGTCCCTTATCCCCTTCTAAAACTTCTTTCCCAATTGAAAGAAATGACAAGGCTTAACATAGATCCAACTTAAGAAGCATGCACATATTGAAATTTATAAATAAAATCGTAAATTGTATTCTTTGAAATGAAATGGAGCTTGGATCCCGACGGAGTGAGTCGCTAGCCCGTCGTAGACGCGTCAAGTTACTCGTTAAAAGAAAAAAGAAAAAACTGACGATGGGTGGATCGTTCATGCCAAACCTTGTTACTCGAAGATAAGGTTTAGTTGGTCGAACGGGCTATGTAAGAGCTACTCCCTCTCTACCAGCTGCCCAAGAACAATTGGAAAAAGGGACATGCTATTGTGTTTTATCCTATGTGACTTTTTGGTTAGTATGGAATGTTTGATCTCTGTAAGTCTGTAAGAAGAAGGATGCAATGTGCGGGCTGTATTGGAACCTAAGAACTTAGAAGTGAACGAGTCGATTGTGTAATCTGCCTGTTTAGCACGTGGAAGAATCATAATTTTAAAATCGACAAAGTGATGGAGTTAATCGAGAGGAACTAGTTCGGTCATTCCAGGTAAATGATCCAGCTGCGGTTTCGAACCTAAGGAATCAAGTGAATGCGAGGTGCTTCGGTCTTAAACTGCACAAAGTCAATTGTGAGGTGCGTCGGTCTTAAAGCGCAGTGAAATGCGAGCTCCAAGTTTAACGCTAGTTTGAGACGACACGAGATTGACGACAAATCGTAGATGTTAGGCTCAGATCGTAAGGCAAGCAGGTCGCAATGTATTGTTCAATGTTGAACATATCGTGAAAGGTTGTGAAAAACACACACATGAAATAAACGGGAAACGGCAAATTATTGTATGGTACAAGGGTATTGTAGAAGTCGTTCTGCTGAAATTGGCAGGAACGCTGCTAACGTTGCAGGAACACTGCTATTCCTGCTAAAGCTGGCACGAAACTTTGCAGGTGATACAGTCATATTGGCAGAAGCTAGAGGACGAGAGCCCACGGCCGCTAAAGCCAGTGTTCCCGCCGCCGCCGCCGCCGCCGCCGCCACCGCCAGAACTTCCTCCTCCGCCACCTCCGCCACCTCCACCGCCAGAATGTTCTCCTCCTCCTCCGCCACCTCCTCCTCCTCCCCCGCCACCGCCTCCCCCCCCTCCTCCTCCTCCTCCTCCTCCTCCTACGACCGGTCCGCCCCCTCCACCCCCTCCTCCCCCTCCGCCTGTACTCCCTCCTCCTCCTCCTCCTCCACCTCCACCTCCACCTCCACCTCCCCTCCTCCTCCCCCCCCCCCCTCCCCCCCCTCCTCCTCCTCCTCCCCCTCCTGGACCAAAACTCCCCCCCCTCCTCCCCCCCCGCCTCCTCCCCCACTTCCCCTTCCCTGCCCGAACCCAGAACCTCTCCCACGCCCATTCCCAAACCCGTTCCCGTTGCCAAATCCAAACCCGTTCCCGTTGCCAAATCCAAACCCGTTCCCATTGCCAAATCCGAACCCCCCACGCAGCCTCCTAAACCCCTCCCGTCCCTCCTCTCTGCATGTACTAGGACAACTCAGCACCACCCCGGCACATCGCCCCGGTCCCATGCATTTAGCATACTCGCCTCTTCCACCTTCCAGTTCGTGCAACTTGTAAGCAGAAAACTCGTAGCCGGCTCCATGCTCCTCTGCGTGAGAGCCTCCAGAGTTGCCGAGGATAAACAGCAACGCGAGTAATAGCAAGGTCGCTCCTGATGCCATCAGCCCTGACTTGTTTGAGAAAAGAAAGAGACGAAACGAGAGAGCCAGATTGGGAGACTTCGTGTACCAGAGTTCGACCTCGCTACTAAGGGTGATGCCTTGTCTTATAGAATCTGTGCAGCAAGTATATATATGCATGTAATGCTACACACATGGACCAGCTTGACAACGATGACGCCTCATGTAATTTTCTATCACGATACATGTGCGTGACGGTGCAACGTACGCGTGTCGAACTGTCAAGTCGCAACTGTTATCGCCTTACTCGTGTATCCATTAAAGGTTCCAACAACCTCAATTGACTTTCCACATGAGTAGGTGTTACAGTTCACTTTGTTAATGATGAATTCAAACGTTGACGTGGTTTTCCATTTCTGAGGAGTCGGTACTCGTGACCACCCCTTCCGCATTTTATGCTGGAGCCTGAAGGCGACGAGAGTCGTGACATCGTCACGCGACTTGCAAATTGCAATCAGCGTATGCTTGACATTTGCTATCTCGTATCTGATTCCGGATACTGTTATCGACGATTTTATTCTCCAGCTTCATACCAGACACATGGATTCTAATTAGAGTCTTTGATTGACCATTAGTAACTTCGAACCAATCAGGATTTGGTAGCTGTGAATCAGGCTCGTTTTTACAAGAGGACGTCGTTTAACAATCTTCACTGGTTTGAACTGAATGTGGAGGGGGCTCGAGTATAAAACTTTGGCAATTATCAAAACGTCGACATCTTCACCATGAGTGACTAGTATCGAACGATCAGGATTCAGTAGCTGACTGACGGAAGCAGCTGCCTAGCTATTCTGATTTGAGCTGACTGGGGAGGGACTCTAGCAATTACCAAAAAGTCGACATTGCAGCCGCAACTTCGCATATCTAGATACGTTTTCGAACAGATTCGAACATCCAAGGCGTCGCTGCAACCCAGATTAATGTCTACAGTGTTCGATAAGAAGACTAATACGACTGTTAGTGGTCATGCACGATCCCACACACAACACAGACAGGGACATCAGAGTAACTTCCACCAACGGGATTGGATGTGACACTCAAAGATGGGGGCCTGAAACATAAGTATTTTATTTTTATCCGCACCTTGGGCAGCTTCCCTAAGCCGGATGGAAAAAAATCCAAGTGATGAAAAGTTCCACCAATGACTTTGTGCCATCGAAGTTGAACGTCCCTTGACGCTATCTTGTCCACCCGTGTATGAAAGAAGTCACATGATGGGTAGCTAGAGACGAGAAATCTAACCATTCAAATTGAACAATTGTGATTAGGTGTGCAATGGTCTTCTAAGTAGTAAGGTACATCTTGGCGAGTTAATTAAGAGATAGTCCTTACGAGATTAAGAATGACACTACATACTAGAGTGATAAATGTATTGTCCCATGTTGTGCCTATGGCCACTTCAAATTTTTGCATCATAGGCTATCATCTTGGTCTTATATGCACCCTACACCTTTGAAGGGTATTAGAGTGGTCAAACCAACTTGCTCTAGGATTTGATAACATCCTATAGCAATTGATAACATTTTGGTCTATGTGGAGCTTTCACTTTTGAAGGGCATAGGGGTTAAACCAACTTGATATAAGATGTGATAACATCCTATAATAGTCAAACTAACTTGCTATAGGATTGATAACATCCTATTCATTTTATAGAAAATTATTTGCCATACCTTTCTTGCAAAGTAGATAGTTGAGAAATAAATTAGTCACCTTGCTTGAATTATCAGGGGTTTACTATGTAAAAGACCTAGATAACATTGCATTTAGAGGGCCACTATAAATATCCTTTGCAAACATTGGATTTTTTTCTTAAATCCATTAAAAAATCCTTATGTAGGTATTTTAGTACTTTAAGCCTTTGCAAACGTTGTTTTTTTCCTCTAAAATCTAATTTTAAAATCCCTTGCTCGTATTATTATACTTTTTTAAATGAGCATCAATGTTTTGTTAAATGGAGATTCAATCATTCTCCAAGTAGTTTTCCTATTGGACATCATCTCTATTCTTTATCTTTTGAATGTCATCAAGATTACTATTTGAGCTAGAATGAGGGGGCACACCTTGGGCATCTAAACAATGATTTGGATGGACTAATTCTTTAAGGACTCTTGCGATTGTGTTGTGTTTTATACTACAATAACATAGGATAGAGACAAATTCTAGTCTCAATCATTGGTTAAATTACATAGATATACTTAATTTTATGGTGTGTTAAGGTGTTGTGTTTGCCCATTGTTACAACTAATAATGTTGATAATGTTATAACTTATTGGAAACAATCGAAATGACTTTGTGAGTAAACTTACTACCTTGATCTATGAGGAAATGTTTGGACACAACCCTGTCGTAAGGCCACATTGTAAATGAGAAAATTTACCACATTAGAACTCTACGAGTATAATTTTATAATTTTTGCCTACCAAAGAAGTTGGGAATGGATTTGAAATGTCACAGGTGTATTGGTCATGTACAATAAAATGTCACTATTTAACAGTTTCAATGGTCTCTTGGCTCCAATGGCCTAACCCTTGGTGGGGGAAATCCCTCCAATGGCCTAACCCTTGGGGAAAATCTCTCTATGATGTTTCCCATAAAGGCATACTTCACAAAAAATTCTCTCTTCAATGGTCCATTGACCATGTGCTTGCATTCACATGACTCTATGGATCTAATGTGAAGGCATCCATATGCTTGGTGCCACAGAGTTATAGATGTACAGTCATGCATGCTCTCTATCCAAGGGATGTGATCACCAATTTATAGAAATGCCATGTCTTAATCCATAACCGACGGTCTCTTCAATGAGAGCACATTCTTGTCATCAAGGAGAAACTGAATCTCTCTGATAGTAGATTCATGGCATATAGAGAACATCAAGAATGGGTTTGATTTTACCATTTGGAAGCTAAACCAGTATGTCACCAAATCATTTAATTGGAAAAAGGACTATTTTCTCCAAGTTGCACTACAAGACATGGGACGCTTTTCGGTGCCGATACCGACGCTAAATACAAAGATTTTTTTAAAAACAAACAAGTGGAAAGTGTCGGAAACTAGTCCGTCGGTGTGGATGTCGCAAAGAAACCATCGGTGTAAGAGCCGATGTCACAGTGGATAAAATATGTCCAATAGTGTCAGTATGGGTGTCGATGTAGTCATTGGTATATACCGACACTATAGTGTCGGTGTATACTGACTATACCAACATTTTTATAGAAGCTTTAAAAAAAATTTGTGGGGCAAGATCGGGCTTGCCATCCTACCCCACAAAAATTTTTTCCCCATTAAAATTCACGATTAAATGTTACAAATGCGGAGGTGTACATTACAAGTTTGCAAAGGAGGTCTACAAAAGTAATGGCAAAAAATTAACAGATTTGTATAGAAAAAGGGTACATTTTGTTAATGAAAAATTTACAGATAAGGGATTTTAGAAATAGGCCTTGAACTCACGTGATGTAGAGGGTTTATACATAGTGATTTCCTTGAGTCCGTGATACGAGGCCCTAACATTTCTACTTCTTGGGCGCTCGACCAGATGAGCCTTCAGCCTCCTCCTTTAAAGGTCCTTCGAGCTCAAGGGTAAGAATCAATGCAGTATTCCATCGAGGCGTAGCAGACTCAAGCTGTAAAGGGAATAAAATCTCCAAAATATGGCCAACCTTTGAGTTCACAACTTGCTTCTTATCTACCGCCGTTGCCACCCTCCACCCTCTGAGCCTCTACACATATGCGGTGCTCCTTCAAAACACGTGCCCAAGGCACCACTCGTTGCTCAGCTACCGTGATCATCCCTTGAGACCTAGGAGTGATCCTAAGGGGGTTCACCTCCAGAAATTTTAGTGTGCCATGTGCATTCAAAAGGAGGGCTATTTTAATTGCACTTTTGGGAAAAAATTAACAAGATTACAATAACAAGAGGGGTTTTGTAATTTAATTTTAGAATTCATAAGTAAAGAGGGGTGGTTTTATTTAGGAAATAAATTTAGCTAAGGGGAAGAGAGGGGAAAGAGAAGGAGGAGAGAAAAGAGAGGATGGCAGAGGGAAAGAGGGAAAAGAGGGAAAATAAGAGGGGAAATAAGAGAAGAGAGGGAAAGAGAGAGGAGAAGAGAGGAGACAAGAGAGGAAATAAGAGAAGCGCGGACAAGAGAGGAAATAAGAGAAGAGAGGAGAAGAGAGGGGAGAAGAGAGGAAACAAGAGAGAGGAGAAGAGAGGAAATAAGAGAAGAGAGGAGCAGAGAAGGGAGAAGAGAGGAAATAAGAGAGGGGAGAAGAGGAAAAGAGAGGGGAAAAGAGAGGATGGAAGAGGAAAAGAGAGTGGAAAAGAGAGAAAAGATAGGAAATAAGAGAGAAAGAGAGGAGAGAGAAAGAGGATGTAAAAATAAGAGAAAGGGGAAAGAGAGGAGTGGAGGAAAAGAGAGGGGAGAAAGAGGGAAAAGAGGGAGGGAAAAGAGAGGAGAAAAGGAGAGAAAGAGAGGAGCTAAGCAAAGAGAGGAAATAAGAGAAGGGAGGGAAAGAGAGGAAAAGAGAGGGGAGGAAAGAGAGGAGAAAAGAGGGGAGAAGAAAGGAAATAAGAGAAGAGAGAAAAAGAGAGAAGAAAAGAGAGGATGGAAGAGGAAAAGACAGGGAAAAGAGGGAGGGAAAAGAGAGAAAATAAGAGAGAAAGAGAGGGGGGAGAAAGAGGATGTGAAAATAAGAGAGGTGGGAAAGAGAGGAGTGAAGGAAAAGAGAGGATGGAAGAGGAAAAGAGAAGGGAGAAAGAGGGAAAAGAGAGGGGAAAAGAGGGAGGGAAAAGAGAGGAGAAAAGGAGAGAAAGAGAGGAAATAAGAGAAGAGAGGGAAAGAGAGGGAAAGAGAGGGGAGAAAAGAGAGAAGAAAAGAGGGGAGAAGAGAGGAAATAAGAGAAGAGAGGAGAGGAGAGGGGAGAAGAGAGGAAATAAGAGAAGAGGAAATAAGAGAAGAGGGGAGAAAAGAGAGGGGGGAAAAGAGAGGGAAGAAGAGAGAAAAGACAGGGCAAAAGAAGGGGGGAAAGAGAGGGAAAAAGAGGGGAGAAAAGAGGAAAAGAGAGGGGAAAAGAGGAAGGGAAAACAGAGGAGAAAAGGAGAGAAAGAGAGGGGAGCAAGAGAAAAGAGGAGAGAAAGAGAGGTGGGAAAAAGAGGGAAAAGAGGAGAGAAAGAGAGTAAAAGAGATGGGAAAAAGAGAGAAAAGAGAGGAGAGTTCCTACACCCATCACTAAAGCTAGCGCTAGTTGCAGGCCAATGCACTCATGAAAAGAAAAATAGGAAAAAAGAGGAAGCATGTTCTTACCTGGAAAAGATGTGTCCTGGCATCGGATGATCCCACTTGAAAGAGAAGGTGTTTCGTGTTTATTGCCCTTATAAAAAAGAAAGAAAACATACCATTTTAGACAACTAATTAGTGAAAGGAGGAGTTTGGAGAAACAACACTCCAAAGGGTATGGATTGAGGAGACAAAGAGAAGCCTATAAACAAGGAGAAACCATGAAAACAATAGGTAGAGCTTTCTTACTCTTCTCTTTCATGATTATTGTTTTTTCCTTTAGAGAAAGCAAAGGAAAGGAAAGGAGAAGAGAAACTTTAGAGAAAGGAAGGGAATGTGAAAGTAGAGGAAGGGAAACAAGAGGAGAGGTAGAAAAAAAGACAAAGAA
This sequence comes from Dipteris shenzhenensis, assembly GCF_047967505.1. Taxonomy (NCBI): domain Eukaryota; kingdom Viridiplantae; phylum Streptophyta; class Polypodiopsida; order Gleicheniales; family Dipteridaceae; genus Dipteris; species Dipteris shenzhenensis. The sequence continues at coordinate 7,992,367 of NC_141624.1, read as the reverse complement.
ACCAAACAAACTTGAAATTGAAGGGAAAGAGAGGAATTCGTACCTTGAGATGGAGAGGGCACTGTAGTTAGTTTGGTAGGTGCAAAGGGACAATGTAGGAGAGAATGGAGAGGTGGGAGGGGAAGGGAGGAGGCAGAAGTGAAGAGGCAAGGTTTGCAGGCAATCGCGAGGGAGGAGAATGCATGAAAAATTGAATGGCATAGCGGGACGAACAACATGGGTTTTTGGTTCCTAGAATCCATCAGTACAGGTGTCGATATAAAAGTGGGTATATAAAAGCAGAGTGTTGGTATAGTCATCATTATAGACCGACACCCATACCGATGAAACAAGGGTTTTCTAGGGGTTTAGGGTTTTTGGGGGGCTTGGGAGATTTTGGGGGGTGAGTGGGTGTTTGAAGGGATTTAGGAGGGATTTAGTCCCCAGCGTGTGAGAGGGGATTAGGGGGTTTGAGGGCATTTGGGGGATTTGGACGTTGACTTGGGGGGATGGTTGTGGATGTGTGCAGGTGAAGAGGATGAGTAGTGACAGCTCATCGGATAGGGGGCCACCTCCCAAGAGTTGGGAGTGAGTTCGTGAGAGATTGCCTTGTCCTTGCACGCATTGCAGGCGAGGGATTAGTCATCAACGTTGTATTGTCATGCACCACTTGCAGATGTATGGAGAGGCCACCAGAAGAGGATACTAGTTGACATGCAAGTGCATCATCGGTAAACCAATGATATTTGAATGATTAATGGATATTTATATTGCTTGTCCTTGTTGCACACACTAACCTTGCATCATTATATTATATAGGATGAGGAGAGCTGTGAGGAAGCATGTGCACCACCATCATAGTTAGATCAAGATGATCTTGAGGATGACCACTAGAGGAGGACAAGGGTATGGCAGACATGATGGATTATTTTTTTGGAGGCACTACGGGAGATGGGGGTGAGATGTCTGAGCATGAGATTGTGATGCGAGATTAGGCATCAACACTATTGTATGATGGTGCAAGGATGTCAAAACTACGAGCTTGCCTCCCGATCTTGAATTTGCAAGCAAAGTATGGATGGTCAGACACGTGTCTCAACCTTGATGAGGTTTGGAGCCTTGATCTTAGTATCTCATTCCTAATTGTTTTAATTAATTAGTATCTCATTCACAAGGCTTCTTGGATATGCAAATTGTAATAGGTTGCTCCAGAAGATGTTGCCTTTCCCAAATTCCATGCCTAATTCCAGAGACGAAGCAAAGAAGATGTCGACGATGGTTGGGATGGATTATGACATCATCCATGCTTGCCCTAATGATTGTATTTTGTTTCATCATGAGTATGGCGATTTGGTTAATTGCCCAGAGTGTGGAGCACATCCTCGAGGGGTGCACTATTAAGTAATCCAGGTATCACGTGCATTCAAGAGGTATTTAAAAAACCCCTCAACTAAAATTTTTCCTCCAATAAAACCACCCCTATTTACTTTTGAACTAATGGATTCTTTCCTAAAGTTAAATTAAAAAACCCCTCATGTTATTGTAATCCTATTAATTTTTTTCCAAAAGTGGGATTAAAATACCCCTCCTTTTGAATGCACGTGGCACATTAAAATTTTGAAGGTGAACTCCTTGAGAGCACAGCGCTATAGATAGGACTTGCTGGGGGAGACGAGCCTAGTGAAGGTCATGAGACATTTTCCCATCATCCCTAGAATACAGCACATGTTCAGATGCAAGTCCATTGTGCAATTGATGACATGGCATGCTACACATTGATCCACCGATGACACTGAGGATCCTAGTAGATTATGCTGCTTGGAAGCACATATAAAACATGTGGCCGGACTTTGTGAGGGAGACACACAATTTACATCTCGGGCTCACAATGGATGGAGTGAACCCTTTCGAGTTACACTCTACATCTTGGTCGACATGGCCCATAGTCTTGGTGAACTACAATATCCCGCCATGGCTAACAATAAAGAAGGGACACCTCATGCTTGCTCTACTTGTGCCGGGGAAGTACAAAGCAAAAAATATGAAACGTGTACATGGCACCATTGATCGAGGAGCTACAGACCGTATGGAGGGGCCTGGGGCATACATGTTTTTGATTTTTCTAGAGCCCTGAGGCAAGCTGTAGACATGTGCATCAGGGAAATTTTGATGTGGACCATGTATGAATATCGAGGATTTGGGGAGTGCACAGGTACATGCTTATGCATGCCTATTGATACCTAAAGTTATGATTCTATTGTGGTGTGATCTATGCATATCTAATGACCTATGTGTCCATGCATATATGTAGGAGTTAAAACATAAGGGTACCATGCTTGTCTTATTTTTTGCCCTAGTTTGAATGCACGATGCTCCAAACATATGAGGAAGATGGTTTATGAAGGTCATGCTCAATATGTTCTGCTTGATCATCTTGCACGTGAAGGTCAACTTGATCCCCCCCCGATCGTAGGAAGGCAAGTGACTGGATTTGGGATTGGAGAGCTAATATTGAGGAGCCTTCTCCTTGTATGGACCGGCTATCTGCCTTTCACGAGCTTCAATATTGGGGTGAGTTACAAATCAATCACCTCTTGGATCCCATGCATATCTTCAAGAATTTGGGGGCTTCTATTTGGGAACACTTGGTTGGTGACATAGACACAAGGGGAGTGCGAGAAGACTTGCATGAGATGGGTAGGATGCCTCACTTGTGGCCCGAAAAGTGTGAGCGCAGAACTCAAGAGCGTGGTTCTACAACTTAGGAGGGTGGTTTAGGAACCCAAGAGCATCCTCCTAGAATTGCTCTCCCAAAGGTACCATGGATCCCTTCCAAGGTAGAGGAGGCAAGGGTCAAGGCAGATATTGCATCTTTTCAGACACCCACGGGACACATCTGTTGCCTGAGGGGGAGCGTTTACAAAGGGCAATAAGCTTAGTGGACTCAAGTCCCATGATTGGCGCAAGGTCTTAAAGAAAGTATTCTACATGTTAGATTGAAAGATGAGTAGATCTAAGATTATGATGCTTTCGTGTAACTTATATGATTGTGACACATTGTTATAACTACTTTGTTGATTGGGTAGTTTATCCTTCCAATTATGGTGAGAGGATGCTTATCAGAAGATGCTAGAATGGATATCTACAAGATCATTGGCATTGCCATGTATGCTTACTATCATATCACCTTCATTATATTTCATACAATTTTAAATGATGGGTATAAAATATTGAATCTTACAAGTGCATGTGGAATAGGTGGATCTCACAAAAAGAGATCTTTGTATCGAGCTTTGAGAGGGCTAAGGTGGACTCCATTGAAGTTGTGTGTTTGCTTGAGAAGAAATTTCCCTCAAGCATTATGACGACTCAGATGCACTTGCTTGTATACACGTTGTTGATGAGGTCGCCATTGTAGGAACCATTCATAGTCGTCGGATGTTTTTCCTTGAATGGTTTATGAAAACCTTGAAGGGATTTGTAAGGCAAAGACCTAGACCCAAAGCAAGCATGGCAGAGTGATGGCTTGTGCAAGAGTCATTAGTATACATAACAGAGTTTCTTGCACCCATGGATCCCGATATGCCACATGCTTGGAACATCAAGGATGATGATCGTGTCGTTGCAAAGGTTCCCCAAGGTAAAGGGGTTGAAAGAAAGATGAGCGAAGAGCAAAGAGAGGAATTCAATAAGTTTTGTGTCTTCAATAGTCCCGAGATGCAAAGATGGGTAGAGATATGAAGAGGCCAAAGCAAAAACAATAAAGAGAGGGCAAGATTTAGTCATGCAGAGGCAGAGGGTGCCATATCCACCGGACCTTGCACTTGTCCCCAAACACATGTCTCATGGTTGGCTACAAGAAGCTCTTTGTGAAGACGAAGATGATGGAGAGGACATAACCGATCGAGAGCGGGAGATTGCAGTCAAATTTATGCCACACGTAAGTTTTTTAGCCTTTCTACTTAATTGGGGTATTTATGATCACAATCACTACAAAATGCATCATTGTTTTAATCATGTTCTTTTGTAGTTCAAAAAGTATAGTGCATTCTGGTCACATGGACAACATTTTTCGTGTGGAACGCATTGATTCCATATGAATGTGGAGTCATGGCTAACTTTGTACAAGATAGATGAGCAAGTGCTTTTGATACCAATCTTCTCTCCTCGTAGTTAGATTATTGTGGGACCATACGTGACATCTATGAAGTTGATTTTGGACAATTTACTATTTACATTCTTGATGTCAAATGGTTTAGAACTATCTACAATGGTCCCAATCATTACAGTCAGGAGAGATAGCTATGGTCTCTTTGACATTGACTCCACTAGACCCTGGATTGACGAAAGTGATACTTTTGTTCTTCCAGAGCATTGTGAATAGGTACACACTAATGAATTGATTAAAAGCTAATACCTTCATTTTCAAACAAATGTTGGTAGATATTCATATGTATATTTATTTATACTTGAGCAATAAATATGATTACTAGCACCTAATTTTTATCTTCAATGTAGGTGGTCTTTCATCTAGATCGTTTGGATCCAAGATGGTGGTACGTGGTCCAAGTTGCTCCTCGAAGAAGCAAACATATTTTTGAAGATCTGAATGTGGATACAAAGATGTCATAATGATAGTGTTATGGAGGAAGGTGGAGATCACACTTGGGGAAGAAGAGGGAGAACTAGAGGTCAATGAACTAGAGGATCAAGTCTTAGGTGGACATACAATAGGGGATGATAATGTCGGTGATCAATTGTATGTAAACCTTAAGATAGACATATTTGGCACGTAAGACTTGGCTCAAGATGAAGCCGTCGATGCTATTGATTCATAGTTTTGACATTGACGAGACTTCTTATGTGTAATTTGGCCCTCACATTTTTATAGAGAAATTTGGTACATTAATTTGTAAGTTAAGTTCACTATCAATATATGAGTGTTTTGATCTCAATTTGGTGCACATACTCTTATATTTTTTATCTTTCAAATGACCAAATTGTGGTCCACAATTATTTTGGAAATGACGTTCTGTAAAAATGTTGGTATGGAAACTTGTACCCAGAAGTCGGTGAAAGCATCAGTAAAAGCATCCGTGCAAGGGTTGGTAGCAGTCGATATGATAGTTGGTATATATGTCGGTATAGGGGTTGATATATATTGACATATATACCGACTGCTATTTTGACGTCTACACTGGCACCTTCCCCGCCCACCAACCGTACCGACAATCTTTGTGCCTGTGCCCGCAAAGCATCAGAAAGAGGCCCGTGTCTTGTTGTGTTGAACATCTAGACCTCCCTTGATTGGATCAAGTTTCTTGAACAATCGAGAACCAATCACTGCATGTTATGTGATGCACCTGAGTCCACTATCCAAACATCCCAGTCAGTTTTCTTTGATGTAATCAAATTTTGCACAAATTTGATTTCCATATGTCTAGCTTTGTGCATGACTTATTTGACACAAATGACAATCTTGCCATTACATAGCATAACTTATGTGAGGCTTCACATCATATGTAAGGCTTTGCCTATTTGCCACACTTGGCATTCTTGCCATTATACAACAAATATTATCTGAGGCTTCACCTCTTTTTAACCCTTCAAAAGCATACTGCACTTCTTTTGTATTTGCCTTAAATTGTTTCTTGCCATTAGTTGCCATGCCTAGCCTTTGCCTTGCCAGGACAATTTATGGCCATGTCTTGTCACAATCATAACACTTTATTCTACTAGACTTTACAAACAGCTTGTGCTTGGCATATGATTGCTGTCTTTGTTAACCTTGATTGTTCTTGTCTAGGCTTGGACCAAGAACTTCCACCATGTTGTGCATTTTTCTAAGGCTTCTTGATTGCATATGACACATCTTTCCCACCATTGCACCTTCAACTTGGGCTTCCACTAATTCTTTTCTTGAGCTTATCTTTGATTCTCCTCTTCAATCAATAGGCTTATCAATTCATCAGATTTGATAACCATGACTCTAGTAAAATCACTAGGTCTTCCATTTCAAAGCCATTCATAGTCAATTAGAATCTTCATTTTTTAAAGATGGTCCATCATTGCATCATGAGCTCTCATTTGGGGATTTGACACAACCATGGCCCATGTCTTTAGATTGAGATGTGTGACCAATGTCTTGCCCTCATAAATCGATATCAGCATAATCCATCTCTTAGATGCTTGTGTCAAATGCATCACTTAGGCAAATACCATGATTCATCATAGGCATCCTTCTCTACCTGTATGGAGTAGGCACTTTTGAGTCAACAATTCCCATAACTTTCATCCAAGAAAGAGAACCTTTATCCAACATTTCTAGATGTAGGAATTTATTCCCATCAAACTCTAGAGTGTGTGGCACATGTGATTATTGCACTGATGTTATCTTGGTAATGACTCAACATTTGGATTACACAAGTATATCCTTGTGTACATTGATATCAAAACTCTTAAAGAACCAACATGTTCTCTCCAATTTGTCTTAAAAGGATTTGAATTGCGTTTTGAGCAAAAAGTTTGAATGTTGATTTCTTTTTATGCCAAAGATAACACAATATGCTCTTTGGGTTGCAAAATCAAAAGCCCCAAAAAAAATGTTCACCTAGGAGGGGTGTTTCTCACCTTTGAAACCTCCTCCTTTGAATTCCTAGATCACTAACTTTTTATTTTCGCAAGGTAAGGGTTAAGATTTGATGATGGACCTCTATGGAATCAATACTTTACTTGGAGGATTTTTGCCATTGCATATACCATAGTTTTCACCTTTGCAAAATGGTCCTCCACTTGCTATGTGGAGACGTGAGCTCTACACATCTTGTGACTTTCCACATACATGCCCATTTAGAATCATTTGCAAAAAATCATCTACTAAGTTGAAGTGACATAACAAGGTTCATTCACATCATCAACTAGTTGCTAAAAACCATAAGAATTATGAAGAAAACCAATACTAAATTTCATAAAATGAATCAAGGTAGTTGTGATTACTCAATGTAAAACCAAGAATGCACAATTGAGTGTACCTCCTAATATATTGGGAAGAGGACATACCTTAGATACATAGAGTATCTCCTTGTCTTATTTAGAGCATTACCTCCGAATATATTGGAAAGTGGACATACCTAACATACATAGAGAATCTCCTATTCTTATTTAGACCTTATGGTTTAATTTATCTCAACATAATCTCACATTAGCAACTTATTACTACACATGGAGACTCATAAAAACTTTAATAACACTGCCTCTAAGGAGCCAATTGCTAAAGAGACCAAGGCTCCTACCTTGGATTCAGTTGTCTAATCTCCCACTAGACTTTTGTAGCAAAACTAAGCAATTGCGTTCATCAATGGGCAATCTATTAACATAGAATATATCAAACACCTTCTCATCACCAATTTTAATGTATTCAAACCAAGAATGATGAATGAAAGCAACCATAACTCTATTTCCTAACATGAATCAATGTACTTGTGACTTACTCAAATGTAACATAAGGGCAAGTGTATGAAATGACATTGTCTCCCAAGCATATTCAAAAGTGTACACATGTGTCTTTTATAGCATGTCGGGTTTTAGTTAGATGGAGGTAATCTTTCACCCAAACAATTTGTTTGGAAAATAAGTTACATGTGCAAATTCACAAACAAAGAATCTAACTATCCACTTTTATACTACCTCTATAGAGAGAGTGCTAAAAAAAATTATTTGAAATGAAAGCATCAAAAGGATATTGGGACGTGTAGAGAATAAAGTAAGCTAAGACGAACAAATGTCAATCTATGGACACAATGGGGTCATACAAATCTGAAAGATGGAACATTGGAGGCAATGGAGTCATACAAATTTGAAAGATGGAACATTGCCTAGATATGTGGCTTTGCATACATAATACAATGCAAAAAGAGAGCAAATGCTAGTATTTGTGCATAGGGTGCTAAGAGTGTAGATTGATGGCTAGAAGTATGTTTTAAAAAAAAAGGCTAAAAATGTTGAGGGAAATAACAAGTGCAAGTGTGAAATCATGAAAAATGAGACATTTTAAACATATGCCTTTGCTAATGACTAAGCAAAAATATCATACATCCAAAGATAGAGCAACATCATGGCTGTACTCAAGTATGACAAAGTAATAAACAACTTCCACCCCTCTTACATTGCAAGGTAATGCATAGATGGGAGGCATGCAAGGAGTGGGAAAAGTACATCACATTGAGGGAAATAACAAGTGCAAATGTGAAATCATGAAAAATGAGACATTTAAGCATACGCCTATGCTAATGACTAAGCAAAAAATAAAATGCTTTCAAAGATAGAGCAGCATCATGGCTGTGCTCAAATATGACAAAGGTAATGAACGACTTCCACCACTAGTACATTGAAAGGTAATGCACAGTTGGAGCCATGCAAACAGGGGAAAAGTGTTGGAGGGAGCCAGGTCTGAGTAGTCTTTTAACGGATTCAGAAGTGCGCGTGGAACGTTCAGTTCTAGCCCTCTCTCATGGTACATTGTTTATATGAATATGTTACCAGTACTGCTAATGGCGTACGTCCGTCGAGAACTGCTCACATAATACTCTGCACACTACTAGGTATCTCTGTATGCACACAATTCGTTTAAAACAGCATAGAGATGTTTCAACACATAGACTTTAGACCTCAATCACCCAACTAGCTGGATACAATACAGTGCGGTAGTTGAAACGTAATTCATTACATTGTTTTGACTATTTCAAAATGAAACACAATATTGGGGAACCGTAGACGGTTAGTGTAAAGCCATCCAATCACTTCATCACTTGTCAAAACAGGAACGTAAAGAGACGCATTCCATGGGCTTACAACAATGTGAAGCATATTACAGTGGCGAAGCACAGAGAAGTATCAGGGAAAGCCATACAGAACTTCTATCTCAATACCAATCTTAGCGAGAAAGCCATACAGAAACTGCTGTCTCCAAAACGAACGAGAAGATTTACATCAATACTTATGAGCTGATAGTCAGCAACGACACTGGGGAAATTGTTTTGGGCGCTGTACATATCCAGCGCTAAAATACGCATGAGACGATGCAAGCAGCGCAGTTGAAATTGCATGGGTTGCGTCGCCTGATAACGCTTAGGCCACGACCTTCAAAACCACCACCTCCTCCTCCTCCTCCGCCACCACCTCCACCACCACCGCCTCCTCCGCCACCTCCCCCTCCTCCTCCTCCTCCTCCTCCTCCTCCTCCGCCTCCTCCTCCTCCTCCTCCAAAACCTCCTCCCCCATCACCTCCTGATCCTCCTCCAAACCCTCCCCCAGACCCAGGTGAACCATTCCCTCCCCCAAACCCTCCCCCTCTTCCCCCTGAACCTCCCCCGAACCCGCCCCCGTTGCCCCCTCTCCCACCCCTTCCGTCCCTCCCTGGACTCCCGTTCCCCCCGCCAAATCCTCCTCCCCCTCCTCCTGGCCCCCCCTGGAACGAGCCGTGCCCTCCCGCGGTGAAGCAGAAATCTGGACAAAACAAAGTCTGACCTCGGCACCTTCCCGGACCCCCACACTTCACATATTGCACTAAGCCTCCGTTCTTCGAACCTGATTCCACCAGGTTAGCTTCGAGCAATATGCACAATACCAGCGCCACGGCAAGCCACGCCGCCTTGAGAGCCATTCCTGTGATCGCAATTCAAAAGCAAGAGAAGATAAGACTGCTAAAGCTCAACAAGTGAATCCGAAAAGACGACAGACTCTCTGTTATTACACAAGAGGTACCGAGTTCAAAACTTCACGTACCGTCTCCGATCAACTTTATACGACCTTAATATAATCGCCGGCTGACATTCCGACTCCAAGACAAAACTCCCTTCTAGATGTGGGCAGAACTTGGCTTTATATACAGGTTTGGTTTTATAGAAGTTAGACCGCATCGAGTGTAGAATGGGCTGACGGGCCTCAAGGCGGGGTTGTTCATTGTTCACGTTACTCTCGCCATTCGACAGCGTGGACCGTGGATTATCATTGATCTGACGCATTGTGATGCGCTGTCAATTCGTCGCATTTTCGCATCTAATGCGCTCAACAACTCAGTTGATATAGTGGGTCCTAAACACTAATGATACACTTATCTCGACTCTCCAGGGTTGAAGAACCTCGTGAGTCGTGACTCGGCGGTGACGGAGGCCGAGTACGTACCAGGCCCCCATGTTGAATTTTTGAAGACGCTTGCAGCCTTGCACCAACCCGTTGTCGGTCACCTGACACGCCATCACTGCAGCTTATACTAGAAAGTCAAACAGTCATCAGCATGAACGAAACTGGACTTAGGCCGTGGTGCGTACAGGGACAAAAATTCAGCTCCTCCCCTACTTGTAAGTTGAAAAATAAATTGATACACCTATTTTTCTCATGAAAAACAAAATAGAATTCCAATTTTTCATTTGACAATAAAAATTATTTCATGAAAAATCCACATGAAATCTTTCATTGAAGATATGTTTAAAAAAAGCACTTGCAAATAATATAGAAGTGATATATAGAAAAAACACTAAACAAATAACATAGAAGTAAAATTGTTCACATCTTTATTTTTCTACTCTTTCCCAGCTCATTTTCCCATACATCCAAAACTCTAGACCAAGATACCGGTTTGAAACAAGCATCATATGAGCATCTAACAAGATTACTTATATCTATCGTCTTGATTTTATTTTGTCTCGAAAAGTCTCTTTCACACTCTGATGTACTTGCTGGAATAACCAGAATTGCCTGCCATAGTCGCATCAACTCTGGAAACTGCAGAAACCATTCATTCCCACTGGATACACAAAATTCCCATGCTTTTGGCATCTGTTTATCAGGTCCTGCTACATATAGCTGCTCCACAAATTCCTCTCACTCACTAAGACACAACTCCTTTGCAACCGGGTGGCAATCGTTGCAGAATTTATCAAGTAGCTTTCCAAGTCATTCTTGAGTCTTTGATTCTCTATCATCCACGTCCTTTGGATAACTTCTGGGCTCAAAGAACTTAACAACATTAAAAATACCCAAATTTGTAAATCTGCTATTTAATGCATCAATTATAGCCTGCACAAATGTTCTACCCAACAATATACTATCATCTATGCTTAGCACATTATTATTATCATGTTGAGAAGGCACACTATGGTGCAATAAGATACAATCTTCTTGCTGCTGCTCTCCTTGAGTAGCAGCTGAGGCATTCTCTTGCTTCCTAGGGATTGGAACAAACCTTAAATTAAAAATTCTGATTGCATCATTTTTTGTATATTTCAAACCACTTGTAATTGCCATCTCCAAAAAAGGAGCTACATATGTACTCCCCCTTCCAAAAGGCTTGTTATGACGTAAAAACCTCTTCTCCAAAGTATCAATGGTGCTGTCCAACTTGCGTCCTATTTCTGTAAGATCAACTACTTCATGTTGAAAGTTCTTACTCAGCATGTTCAATAATTCTAGCACATCTACAAGAAGGTTAATAAGAAATTGCACTTGGAATATAGTGGCTATCCGATAGGCTTTTAAATTCTGAACTTTCCAAATTTCCAGAATTGCAGGCATAAGCTCAACAAGCCTCTTCATCACTTGACCTCTAGATAACCATCTAACATCATGGTATTGAAGTGCTTTTAACTCAACAATCTCAAAGGCATCCAACAACTCTTTGAATTCATTGTGATGCTTAGTTGACCTGCCCAACTATGTGTAAACACTTGCAGCCAACTTATCAACCACATCCATTTGCCAAAAGCATTTGCTTGCATCCCTTAATAGCTAAAGCTACTAGATGAGCTATACAATGTGTGGCCAATAGCCTAGGAAGAATACTTTGAAAGCATGTAACAACTCCTATATTTGATCCCGTCATCACACTAGCACCATCGGTGTCAATAGAAACCATTCTCTTTATGTCAAGCTACACTTCCTCCAAGAACTTCAACATTGCTTAAAATACAGATTCAGCATCACCATCGGATAGAAACACCAAGCGTGCAAACTTTGTGGCATGCTTATTCTCCTTTAAAAATGTGATATAAATGATCAAGTGCTTCTCTAATATGCAATCTGTACTTTCATCAACCATGACAGAAAAGAAAGAACTAGATAGTATTTCTGCACTTAATAGTTCTTGAAAGTAATCCCGAAGTGCCATAAGAAATTCTCTAGCTGAGAGTGGATTTACATAAGAACCATATTCATCCATTAATGGAATATTTGGCATTCCCATGTCACGATTAAACTAGACTAGATGTGGATACTTCTCCAATGGAATATTGAAACAAGAGTAGAAATAAACACACTTCATGAGACACAATTTGCTCCCTTGCTTTATCATGCAATGCATCAATTCGTTCCCTTATTGGACTTCCTTCTCGATCTTTCCAATCTTGAAAGCGTATCTCTGCATTTTAATGCTGCTCTGATTTAGAATGTGCCTTTAATGCACTTAACTGCAGTGATTGTGCTCCTTCCTTAGCATAGACATTTTCTTTTCTAAACGTTGTACAATATTCACACTTCACTAATACCTTCTCCCCTACTTGCACCTTGTATGCCCAAGGGTATTGCAAGTGCCATTGACTTCGATACCTCCTAACTATCATCCCTTCTCTCTCTTGAGTTACAGCATTGTGCCCCTCAAATTCTTGCATCTCATCCATATTGTCATCATCCAATGTTTTGGCGACTGCTCACCATGGGTCCCATCACCTACTTTATTGGAAAAAGACAATAAATCACGCCGCTTTCCTTTCTTATTAAGACTTCTAGCACTGCTTGAACCTTCCATAACAATAAATTCGAAAGCAACCAACATCTATAGAGAAAAATACAAAACTGCATCAAAACACATTGTTTCAACTCCACAAAAGAGAAATGTAAGTAATTGCATTACGATTTCATAGCTTCACTCACCTTCTACATGTACAACAACCAACTTTTGGCAAATCTTACAGCTTTCACAAAATATTGCAAAGCGAATCAGTACTTCTCCAACAAGGGAGGAAAGGCGATAGACGAGGATTCAGGAAGGAGGGAGGAAAGGTGAAATAGATGAAGGAAACTGTGATTGTTGGATTGAAGCATAGTGGGGCTTATAGTACTCTTTGGGCATTGAGAGTGCGTGTCAGAGCCTTCAAAGGATTCTCTGAGCCTTAAGGGACTCGACCAGCCACTTGAAGTTTCCAGGGAAGGTAGTGGCGTAGAATGTAGAAGACCCGTTGCTAACTTTCAAGGCGAAGGGCAGGCAGCGGATCTGGCTGTTCTAATCCTCCACGCAACTGCTGATGAATCCTGCACGCAACTACTGGCAACTATTAATGAACGCCTCTGGCTTCTTCACCCCGAAACCTTACAAGCGATCAGCAAACTTTTGAGACTTGCAGGCTGTAGGCTACTAGGGACCCCGGATGAGCCAGGAATGATGAGCTTCTAGGTTTGAGTCAAGCCATTGGGAATGGCAAATCGGTCTTCCTCCAAACAACCTGTGATCACTATCGTCAAGAAAGAGATAGTGGGGAGCTTCGAGCAAGTCGCCTCTGCTGTAGAGAGCAATGGAGGAGACTGGAGATCAGGGGGACTCAGGAGGCCGCGTACGTCATCCACAAGGAAGTTGCTAAATAATCCTTCAAAGAAGGGAGGCACAAAAATCACGAGGGAAGGAGATACTAGTAGTCTGCATGCGTATTGAGAGGAGGCACCATTGGTGTTGAGAAAGTATCTTCTACAAGAAAAAATGAATATGTTGGAGTTCGATGTAAGGTTTTTTGTGAATACTAAAATGTTGGAGGTTCGTTGTATATTGTTTATAGGTTTTCTATGAACACTAATCGATTTATTATAATTTGGGATTTTTTCTCAATTACCAATGCATGAAACAAGAGTAGTGGATGACTTTTTCCTTTTTGGCCTACCCTTTAGAGTAGGACTTAGTGATGCTATGTAAGCTTTGTTAAAAGGAAAATTGTTTTTCATAAAAATTTCAGTGTTTTTGCTTCTTTTTTGTAGCTTAGAGCCTTTAGAGGTCACCATGTTCAAGTATAGCGTGTGGCTTTGAATGGCAAGCACATGCAGTCAATGGAGTGTTAATTGGCAATTATGACTGATGATGCATACAATGAGTCTATCATCGGGCCACCGCTTCCATCCGTCTAATACTAAAGGTGCTTGCTCCACCTAGCGACCCACCTTTCATGGCCACTAGGCCTTCAAGTCCAATCCCTGCAAATGTTTACATCGTCCACTTTCACGTTGTTAGACAAATTATTGAGGGTTGATGCTATGGTGTGGGTGCCATGGAAGATCTTCTTTGGTCTTTTCATTCGATCTATCATTCACTCACTTGTTTGTAAATTGTCAGATGGTTTTTTCTACATTGAAATACATTGATAACTAGCTCTGAGTTGATATTTATAAAAAAATTTAGGCCATGTAACAATCATATAAGGCTGCACCAGTATGCATATACTATTTGCAAAGTTGAGCCTCTTGCACCAGCACTTGAGGTGCTTAAGTTGCAATAACAAAGAAGTTTTAATAGTTTCTAAATAAGAGGAACCATAATACGTTTTCTTTGTATCCTAATGCTTGCAAGCTTACTACCTTCAGGGCACAAAACACATTGAAATTCAATATCACTTTGTATGCAAGCTCATCATGGATGGAGAGGTCAACTTGGTGTATTGTCCGACTAGAGAGAATGCTACGAACATCTTCACGAAGGCTCTTGGAAGAGACTTGCTGGAGAGGCATCTTCATCAACTTGGCATTGGGCCAAAAAAGTAAGTTCACTTGCGGGTGGACATTGAGGGGGGGTGTTAGATATCAATGCTCCACTCTCATGGAACTACGTGGGAACTAGCTAACTCTATTTGTAAGCCTCCCATATGAGGAGAAGCCATTTGAGTAGCTCGGTTATCTGGTAGGTCCTGGGTTAGCCACCAGATGAGGGCCATGTGTGGCCTGATGGCTGGATGGCTTTAGATAGAGTTGGCACACTGCCAACTAGGCTACATGCAAGTGCGCGAAGGCATCCCATGACTAACCGCACTGAGGGTAGACAGAGCATTTCTCGGGGTAGCCCACTCTCGGGTTGCGAGGCCCGTTTGGAGCCCTAGATAATCTCGAATGGCTCTAGGCCGAATGGAGATCATAGTTTAGTTGCTCTATTTTGCGCCACGGTTCTATCGTGTGGTCAGTGGCCTATTTCAGGACCGACCCCAGTCGACCATTTTGGGTAGACTGGGTCGGGGTCACCCAATTGGGTCTAACCGACTACGACTGGTGGCTATATAAGAGGAAGCCCATGAAGCCCATTTCATCATTGGCTACAGCAACCCTGATTCCTAGCATCCAGCCTCTGTCCTCTACTGTTTCTAGCATGCCATCGAAGCTTCTCTCACAGGAGCGCACGGCTGGGAGGCAGCACCATCTATTGTATCAGTTTTACAGTAATCAAATTTTTGATTCTCCATACTATCTGCTTTTCTCTCTTGCATACGAGATCCTCTTATCTGTTAAGCACAGACGTATTATTTTCTCACCAAGGGGGTATTATTTAACACTAAAGCCCCAAAGTATTCCGATTGAATAAATTCCTTCGAGGATTTCCTTTGGGAAATTATAAATACCATTAATATATTAAAGAGGAAAAAAAAGGGGAAGGGGAAAAAAAGGCAGGGGAACTTATTAACAATGCCACATTAACATCGAAGAATGTTGTAAAGAAGTATCTACATGTATGTAGAAAATTTTTCCTAAATTATTGTGTGTGTGTGCGCACACACTTACTCCTGTCTGTGTATGATTGTATATAGGTGCAAATTTTTACCCTAATGAAAGATAGTATTAGTGGAGAGAGTAAACCAACATCATTAATAATTTCACGTCTATAAGTGGGGGATTCAAGGGGAAAATTTGGGGCTTCATAATGCGAGAGAGAGAAAGAGAGAGAGAGAGAGAGAGAGAGAGAGAGAGAGAGAGAGAGTAAAACGAAATAAGTGTGTGCATCTGTGTGAGATAAATCTCCAAATCTAAATTATTGTGTGTGGTGTGCACACGCATGCACACACTCATGTGCATGCATGCTTGTGCACATGTATCTCAAGTGGCACCTACCATTCAACCACCTTTGTTGAAGACCACTTGTGGAGGCAAAATACAAGAGACCTCAAGCACATGTTCTTCTTGTGTGCTTCCTAATTGCAGGAGTGGTCCATGCAAGAAGCTCTTGTTCTCCCTGCATCAATGGGTACCCATGGTACATTTGTCCATTCTCTACCTTTTTTAATGGCACTGCCAATACATAGCTCACTAGTAATGTGCTACCAAAGTACTAACAAATGTCATAATGATCTACTATTGTCCATTATCACATGGGGTGTTTCAAGTGGGTTATATCTTGGAGTGTCTTAGGGGCATTTTATAATCCAATGGGTTCTTTCGAGGGGGTTCATGGTAACTATATATCTATATTTCTTGTCTCAATAGACACACACACACACACACATGTGTGTGTGCATCTATATGTACATGTGCATGCGTGCATGCGTGTGTGTGTGCGTGCTTGCATGTGTAGTGCAAATACATATATGTTCCCATATATATGTATAATTAAGTTCCCCTAAATTATAATCATGTCTTCACATTTTTTTTATATATATGGGCACATGATTTACAAGATTTCAATCATGTGGTGCACCATTACTGTGGTCACATGATTCTAATCTTAGAGCCATCGATAATACCTAGATTATGTAAGAGAAGTTTATAGCTCAAATTTTGCAGATATAGATCACAATCCATGAGGTATGTGCATGGAAATCCTAAACCCACGTCTATAATGAAAATTGTGAAGGTCCTTCACAAATTAAAATGCCTCAAGGTGTATGTATACCTAAGGAGATGTGTATGCACACCCAAGAATTACAAGGGGCCTTGAGGGGAAGAATGTGTGTGTGTGTGTGTGTTCCACCCCCAACCCAGAGGTAAGACCACATTGTAGGGAGTAAGCCCACCATGTGGAACTTACTCCCCACATAATAGTAAGTGTTAAAAAGTTGGATCTCTATGATAAGTGTCAAAAGTGATATACTAAAGCACGATGCCATGAGTAGATGCATAATCCAGTTTTTGGTACAAATGTTTTTGCACATAAAAAGTAATCATTAGTACCCAAAGGAAAGGGACTCAACATATTTCAATTGACAATAATTTATCCATGCTTTAAAATTATCCTATGATTTATGAATTAATTGTATGGTACTAGCCGGCCCGACCAAAGGCTAGTTGGGAGATTAGTGTGTGTTTAGATTTAATAATCCCATCAATAAATGAGCCATACAATTAATTCAATCATTTGGATAATTAGAAAGAGTTGCACATGATAAATGGATTGAATTTTTTAAGAAAACAAAATTGTTATAATTTTTTGGTAAGGTCCTGAGCAATAGAAGTTTTCTTTATATTGAGTTTGCAGATTTAAGAAAAGAATTACAACAAAAGTGTCAAATCCATAAATTAGTCCAAGGTCCGAGGTCAAGGTCCACTTAACTGCCACCATTCAAACCAACCAGTTGTTAGAACAATGAAGTTGAATTTGGGTAGACAGGTAATGCCTGTATCCCTTGGCTTGTTATAGCTTTACCAAAGAACATGAATAAACCTTTCTAAATTCTAAGATAAAAAGGAGCCCTAAATGAATTTGCAAACCTAGTGGGGGTTTACATTCTAAAGAATTCTGATAAAGTGAAAAAATCTTAAGGGGGGTAATCCATACTCTTCAAATTATTCATTATTATAAAAAAACAGACCATCAAGAATCACAAGGCATAATGATAATTAAAATGATATAAAGGGGGGTATTCCACACCCATTAGTGCAAATATTATCCTCTTTGCAAATGCCAAAGTAGGGTAATCAAATCTTTTTGTCAGAACTAAATCATTACTCAAGGGGAGGAATTCACACTATTAATTAAAACTCATCCTAATAATTTAAATAGAGTACTTGAAAATTTTGAATAATTAAACTATCAATTTATGAGTAATTAAGTACAAATTATTAGGCCAATAATTGGCCAAATATTGATTCCTTGTACATAGAGTAAGAGAAAGAAACAAATAATAATAATGAACTGTCCATATGTATATCTCTATATATATTTTACATAGAAGTGAAAAAATGATACGAGTGTGAAAATGAAATTATATTTAAAAAAATATAAGTATATAATATTATACAATTAAAGAGCTAAGAATATATTAATAAGAGTTCTAAGTTAATACTAATAAAAAGGCAGATACTTTTTTTGAAGCAACTATAGGAATAGAATGAACTTTTATAAGAAGGCATAAAACTTTTTAAAAGAATAAAAAAGCAAGGAGGAATAAAAGGTTTTACTATATATGAATATACCAACACTTACGTAAATGTAAAAAACTGAATTAAAAGTTGTAATAAACCTGAAAGTAAATACATATTCATATGCAACTAAACACATAAATTTAAGAAAAAAGGAATAGTTATACAATTAATTAGTGTGATATATATATATATATATATACGTGTTTAAAGTATAAACGTAGCTAAGAGAGTGAAGAAAGATCCAATCAGACCAAAATATAGAGGAAGACCAAAGAAGGAGAAGACAGTACTTCCAATCTCGATTGTTAACAACTGCTTAGAAGGGAGAGGCATGAAAGTAACGTACTAAGAAAAGAAAGGCACAAGAGCTCGGCTAACAGCAAAAGGCCAAGCCAAGTCACAAAAGGTGAAAGCTGAGGATCCAAGCAAAGGTGGCGAGTATTTAACAAAGGAAGCGGCAGCGTCGAGAAAGCAAATGTCAATCAACGAGGAGCTGGCCATGAAATGTCAAGGAAAGAAACTACAAGAAAGGCAAAAAGGCCAAGCAAGCCAACGTGAAACAGTCAACAGAGAGAGCACAACAAGGGGAAAAGGTTCATGAATTGATTGCAAAAAGTGTAACTAAGTGAGCCCTCAAGGGAACGCCATTCCTTTCTCACCGTGAAAGAGCCGTAAGAACTAGTCAATGAAAAAGTAGACAAAAGCACTATCCATCAAGACATGGCTGTGGCAAGGTAATCGTAAGAGTCGAGGTTGTAAGTAATAACGCATAGGTTGGTGAACACGATGAAGAGAGGTAGGAGAAGCTAAAGGATCACTAAGAAAGACAACTCGATTTCAGCACTTGTTTAAGAAGATGATGCCTCAGCACGTTCCACCTTCCCACAAAGAAGGAATTGATCGCATATCTCCCTCAGTTAAACTAGAATGGAAACATATAATTCGAAGGCTATCCTCAATTCAAAAGAAGATTTACAATGCCACAAAACACTATTGTTGGTCAGCTGACCCCAAAATGGAAGCAACAGTGGCCTCATCTCTTGGTCCCTTGGATTTTGCAATTCCTCTATGCACATCATCCAAGAAATGCCACTCATTCTTGAGTGAGATCCAGTATAATCTCAATGGCAGACATTACATCTCCACCGTCTACCACCTAGCTTCATAACATTATTCTCACATAGCTTTGCTAGACCTCAAGAGAGAGAAATCATCCAACTGTCTTGCCCCCTCCCAACGTAATTGCATGATTGTGAACATGGTAATCTACCTGTTAAAATAGGCGTGAGATGGCAAATTGCCTTTTTTCACATTCTTCTCTCTCCCACATAAGCATCTATCTACACCATGATCATTCGCAACATCACACTCTATTGATGGATGTCAGTACTTCACACACACTAGTGCAGTAGCTAGCATTACTTACACAAGCACTTATAAACACTTTTACTACTAATGTTTAAGCTAGGAGACTTTGTTAGCCTAATATACTCGATTCTCAATATATTTTTGCCATGTACATATGGAGTTTGACTTCTAATAAGGGCTACAAATTGCAATGTATGCAACATGAGCATATCTAGTTTGTTTCGCCTAATAATATATAAAACACAACAATAGTAAACCTATGTATACCACAATATGTCCACACGTATATGCCATAATTTTGCGAGTTGCTATGAGCCGACAATTGCAAGCTCTACAATTGGCTAGACTTCGAGCGAGATGCAAACAATTGGCATAAGCAACCAGCCGAAGTCAAATATTTCTTCATTACTCTTAAATCCTAGTTTGTAGAGTTTTACTGATATATAGTATAAAATTTTAACCACATGCGAGATGTTCAAGGTAGGCCTAAGCGAACCCCCAACTAGCACATGGTATAATATTATTCATCAACGAATGAGTTGTTTGAGGTCGGCTTATGCGAACCTCCAACCGGCTCATTGACTTTTTTTTTAAATATAGTTATAGGCTATAGCTACATGCTTATAAATAAATATATATGCTCAAATCAAGAAAAACATACAAAAATATATATATAGCTACATGCTTATAAATAAATATATATGCTAAAATCAAGAAAAACATACACACAAAAACTCATGCAACTACAATTAAAACCCTAAGCTTTTCCACAAGTGATGAACTTCTCTGTTGCTTCAGACTCAGACAATTTCTCGTTCACGAGTTGAGTCTCTAGATTCTGAACCTACGTCTGATTCGTGGTCTCGTACTGATTTTTCAAGACCGTCCATGCCTCCTCCGCTGTGGTAACATGTTGAATTAACGCCATGACAGAGTCACTTACACTGTAGACAATAGAACACAGTGCATCTGCATTTCTTCTTGTCCACGTGAGAATCTCATCCGCAGTTGGTACTATCTATTGTCCTGGATTGGCTGGATCCGATCTCACAACCGGCTTCACGTCTACCCCAGTAGCAGTATCCCAAAGCTCGTATGCGCTTAGGATGGTCTTCATCTTGAACTTCCAGAGTGGATAGTTAGTGCCGTCCAACTTTTTGCTTTCACCGAACGGTGGGATTCACAGTCTTGTGGGCTGGGCCATCTCTCACAATCTGCTCGCAAATAGAAACACACTACCAAATCTTCTTGCTAGAGTCCAAGCTCTGATACCATGTAAGAAAACAATACAACATCTGTGCTCAGCAGATAACAGGATCTCGTACACAAGAGAGAAAAGCAGATAGTATGGAGAATCAAAAATTTGATTACTGTAGAACTGATATAATAGATGGCCCTGCCTCCCAACCGTGTGCTCCTATGTGAGGAGCTTCGATGGCATGCTGGAAACAGTAGAGGACGGAGGCTGGATGCTAAGGAATCAGGGTTGCTGTAGCCAGTGATGAAATGGGCTTCACGGGCTTGCTCTTATATAGCCACTAGTCGTAGTCGGTTCGACCCAATTGGGTGACTGACCCAGTCCACCCAAAACGGTCGATTGGGGGTCGGCAAAATAGGCCACCGACCACACGATAGAACCATGGCGTAAAATAGAGCAACTGACCTACGGAGGCCGTGCCCAAAGCCATCCAGGATCATCTGGGGCTCCAAATGGGCCCTGCAACCCGAGAGTGGACTGAGAGAGGCTTAGCATGATGAGAGGTAAGAGCGGTGTAGGAGGCAATAGGATTGAGGCAATAGGAATGAGGCATTTGATAGTTCTCAAGAGAGTGTAGCAAAATAGTGGCATGTAGGTAGGTCGCAAGTAATGGTTTCAGAAAGAGGCGTGATAAGGCTAGCCCGCAATACTCTTTGAAGTCGTTAGGGAGCCAGTCAACACACATATATAAATAACACTAGCGTAATGAAATCCCAAGAAAAGCAAGTGAGCTTAAGGGCAGTGCCGTGGTGGTCTAACAAAAGAGGGACAGCCAATGATGGAAAAATGTAAGGAGGCAACCATGCATAACTGCCCACGGTGAAGTGAGGATGGACAAGAAATTTATGCAAGGTGGCGAAGCAAAGAAGAAGGCAATAAAAATGAATTAAGCACAGTGATATTGTAGGTGGAAGAGGGGGTTAGAAGTGTGTGGATTGTTTAGAAGTGGAAGAGGCTGTTAGATGTGTTGTAGTGTGCAAAGGGACTCGATAGGGGCTTTGTAGGAATCGACCAAGAGATGAGTTGTTAGTAGCAATCGACTAGAAGGTGGGTTTTCTAAAAAATAAATCTGTTACAAGAGCACCCATGCTGCTCCAACAAGGTCGTGGGTGGTGGAAAGGAAGTGGTTTAAAGGGGTGTTTACAGTCTAGGGGTTTATATGGATCTAGTAAAGCGGTTTAGTGACATGTAAGGGTTGGGGTTAGTTTTGAGGAGTGGTCTAGGGCTATGTTGGGGGGTGAGTATGTATAAAAGGAAGGAGAGAGGGGGTTTGTTATTAAGTATAATGTAAAAATGCTCAATCATCCTTTAGGAAGGTTAACTAAGGGAGTAGATATACAAAAATTATCCTTAATTCAACATTCTTATTAAAAAATCTTAATTATTTAGAAATTATAAAAAATATCAGTAAAAGTTCTTAAAGGTAGTCCCATACGTAGAGGGTTGAGTGCATGAAAAAAAGTAACATTATAGAAAATCTTAATTATTTAGAAATTGTCATTAGAAAATCTCAAATATATACTAAATATTTATATGTAAAAATCGTTAATTTGGAAGATGGTAAATGTGCACAAAAAAAGTATTTTGGATTCGGGGGCTAGATTTCTAATGTTTTTCAAGGAAGGGGAAAAAGATAAAAATGCATCATTAAAAAAAGGGAAGTGGAGTGTAGCTCATAAGTGTGTGTATGTGTGGTGGGGGGGGGGGGATGGGCAAGTTTGAATTATAAATGAATATAGGGAAGGTAGGGGGAGTGGGGGAAATAAGGGATGTGTGAGTCATAAGTGAGTATAGGGAGGGAGAGGGGTGTGTGTGTCCACCGACTGCATTCTCGCAGATCTGACACACAATCCAAATGAGGATAGTAGTGAGATAGTAGTACGCCCATCACAATGGGGTCAGACTATTGCCTTAGTTAAAGTCACCATCAATATAAAAAATAGAAGCACATTAGTAAGCAAATTCACTGCCTATTCCTATTAGGACGGAAAAGCATGGGCTTTGACAGTGCCCGTCAACTCAAATAGTGAACTCTAATGGGTTTTGCTAACACCCATTGCTCATGTTAACAGGTCTAACTTAGTAATTGAAGAGTAAGTGCAAGTAAAAAACCTCTTCCACCAATCGGTGGAGGGTAGCAAAGTCTCCATAATCATGGAAAAATCCTTCGACCAATCGGTTGTTGGCCAGTAATGAGTGTAATAATTGAACATCCCAAACTAGCAATCTAGGGAAGGAGTTGGTCACAAAGGCCCGGTGCCAAAAGTAGGCCTAAAACCCAAACAAATCAAGTATACCCATTAGTCATAAGACTGTTGTTATCTTACAATGGATACTCAGGTGTGTTTGACCTATCAAAAATCTACCCTACTACACTACTAGCCAATGGTAAAGTAAATCAAAGACAATCATATGCTATTGCCCTTTAACACAATCCAAGTGAGAGTAATCCATTTCCATTCAATCCCTTCTCGAAGTGGGCATCAACTTACATACTCACATTAGTATAGCAAAGTATAGTACAATGTTTATGACTAGTCTCCAATAAATAATTATGTCCCAAGTGACAATAGTTGGATTTAATATTCTATATAGTGATGTTCGAAGTTGCCAACATTAAATTTCCATTCCTTGAAATCATGCCAAAGATTTCTCGATGCAAATCTGAAGGAGAGGTATGTTGACTCACCTGGCACCATCACAACAAAAGATGGGATATGGATAAGCTTGACGTTGAGTTGTAGGAGCTTAAAGTTGCACTGATCACTAAAAAACCTTTCTCTTAGCTCTCTTTCCTTTTGATTTCATAATGCATAGACCACTAAACGAAATTATTCTTAGCTCTCTTTCCTTTTGATTTCATGGATGGTGGTATTGTGCTTGATGAGCACGATGATTTGGACCAATGGTTGTAGCAATCTGATTGGGATAATGTTTTAAAGTCCTATTATTGATTTCCCTTTACATTGGGGGCAGGGGTGGGGAATCAGGAGGGGTGGGTGGATGTGTTGGAAGTCTTTCCTCTAAAGCTGAAGCAAGGAAATGTTGGAATTCATTCCCTGATCTAAAATTAGGGAAATCAACATTCAGCCAATTCCATCATGCCAAATAAGTATATATCTAGATCTATTTCATCACCTATATCATTAGGGTCTATATCACCTAAGGCTTGATCCTTTTCACCCTCTTCAATAATATCATGAGACATCGCTTCCTCCCTAACATCGTGTTCTCTACCTTCTTCGTCATTATTTCCATGTACTTGCTCACATTGTTCAGGAAGAACAAAAGTATCATTTTCATTAGACAAGAGTTTGGTGAAGCCTATGGCCAAAAAAACACTAGCATCTTTCCTAAATATAGTGTTGGGGCCATTGTAGATATTTCTAAACCATTTTACATCAAGCAATATAAAAATACTACATATTATTTTTCCAACTTCTAAATTTGATGTATGGTCCCACAATAATCTAACCGTGTCAATAAAATTCAATCATCACCCTCATATGGGTGTTTGTAGGAAGTGTAAAGTAGCACAATACATACAAATAGCAAGATACCTTTGGTGAAAATTAATCCACAAAATGTAAACCTAAATCTTTCTCAAGGTAAGACCCTTTTTAAAAACCCTAAATCTTTCTCAAGGTAATAACCTTTTAAAGATTTGGTTTAAAAATTTACTTGCTCATCAACAAGCCATGGAAGATTCATAATAAAAAATATCTCATTAGGTCCTTTCAAGCTAAGCCATAGGCAGGCCTTGGAATCTCAAATGGTTTTGTGATCTAGTTAAAAACTGTGGATGTACAGTTGTATATGATATCAAAGTTTTGGGCACATGGAATTGGTGAGGGATACTTAGTTAGGAAAAAAGTATGTACGACTCTCATACTTCATGGGATTGAGCTTCTAGAAAAGCCACATAAGAATAGCACTCCACATGCCCCTCTAATTTCACCATAAATAGTTGTTTTTTATACTTTTTATACCAAGGGATATATTCTTCATTGATTTGGGGGTATGCAAGGTGGGAGGGAGTTAAAGCCTAGATGAGAGTGCACAAACATATACTAATTGTATACTACATTACCTAAATGAACAAGACAATGATTATATATAAATTTATGCCTAGGAGTTAGGGTTTTTCCCTTGCCCTTTATATTTGTTTTGAGCATAAAAGGGTGAAATTTTATTATATAGTAAACACTTTGGTTCACTCATATAGCTAGACCAACTAGGAAACAGAAGAACTTAGACAAATTTCAGACCAACATAATTTGGCTTAGAAATGGAACCTTAGCTCCCTTGAACCTTGGAATATTTCTTACCAGAATGTAGGACTTCAAAACTAGAACTTGTTTATTGGAAGCTAGAACTCAAAACCCTCTTATTGGAACCTAGAACTTGGCATTCAAAACTAGAACCATAACCCAAATCCCTCGAGTGGGTTTAACTTTCCAACAAAGCTTTTCAATTTTCTAGGTTTTAGGTTCAAGGTTTTGGCAAGAGGATTCTCAATCAAGACTGCAAATGACAAAAAATAAAAATAGCATAGCATAATGTGCATGAGCACAGTGACTATGTAGCGAAAAAGTTTTTATATTGAGTACATGAATGGTACAATATAACCTTCACCTCGCCCTCTTAACATGTAGCTGATGAAGACCAAACTATTGTTGGAAGTATGAGAACTTGACGAGGGAAAGTGTTTTTGTGAAGATGTATGCCACCTCTTCTTGTGTTGGGCAATGAAGATGAAGTGGTAATCCACTTCAATGTGCTGGCTCTATTTTGGCATAAAATATTTGGTTTTTTTCTTCTCATATTGGGTTTTGAGCACTAGATTTTCTCCCTAAAGATTTTCAATCTCTAATAAAAGCTTTCTAAACCAAATAGCTTCACATTGAGGATTTGAAGATCCTCTATATTCTACTTCTATATAGGATAAGGTGACTACTAGTTGTTTCTTGCTTTGCTAAGAGAGTTTCTGATTTAAAACTAAAGTTATATCCATTGGTAGGTCTTCTATCATTGATACATTGGTGTATCCATGAAAGTTGAAAGTTGTATGGTTGCCATAAAGCAAATTATAATACCATTTACCTTTCAAGTATTTGAGGGTTTTTTTAGCTACAAGGAGATGAGGTCTTCTTTGGAATTTGCATGAATTCAAGCATTGTCTTCATTTAGGGTTAGGATCCTTATGTTTGTTTGGTAAGAAGATTAGTCTTGTTTTGATTCTGCATGGATTCATTTTTCTAGGATGGATATATTTCTTTGATACCACATTCAAATTCAAAATAAAAGCAATTGAACAGAGAGAGGATGTACACAACCATAGTAGAATGGATTAGTGTACCCTAGTTTATAATATTTCTTGAAAGGAATTACATAGAGTTGTAGATTGCTATTATCTGAATAGATAGAATGTTACAGTGATAAGTTTCATTTAGACTAGCTATTATTGAATAAAGCATATGTTTATGGTTATCTATATCTAGCAAAAAAATCATACAAAGTACTAAATTTAAAAGGGGTACAAAGACTGTATGTTTATAGTAACTCTTCTAAAGGAAATCAATGAAACCTTCTATAGGCCGGTTTTTTGTGAAAAGATTGTATGTTTTTTATAATTGTACTACATCATGTTGGAAGTCAATGAACTCTTGTTTAGGTGAATTTTTTATGACCAACAATCCCTCGAGGTTTCACCTAAAAAACATTTAGTGTACCACGTGCATTCAAAAGGAGGGGTGTTTTAATTCAACTTTTAGAAAAAAATTAATAGGTTTACAATAATAGGAGGGGTTTTTTAATTCAAATTTAGAAAAAAATGCGTTAGTTCATAAGGAAAGAGGGATGGTTTTATTGGATAGAACATTTTAGTTGAGGGATTTTTAAAATACCACTTGAATGCATGTGATACATAGGGTTTCTTTATAGTGCACCCCCCAAGAATGATCCTTTCTCAATCAAGATAGAACAACTTGCTAGATTTCTAAATTTCTCATTCAATAAAGTAGTCCTATTGTTTGTCATTAATTATTAGTCATTGATGGTTACTTAAGGACTTTCTTTGCAAGGGGAGACTATGTCTTACTATGAACCATATCAATTGTAATACTTATTTAATTTATATGATAATAATATTGGTAAATTTTGATGTTGATTATTGAGAACATGTGATCTATCTACTCAAGATGAAGACTATAGACCAATTTATGGTAGTGTTTTCTTGTAAATTGGCCATTTGTATCGACCAATCCCATACCCTAATCTCATGAATTAAGAAAGTAGTAGGAGCTAAGTATGAAGCTATTAGCAAGTGTGTGGAGGGTGTAGATCAGAGAGAGAGAGAGAGAGATGATGTGATATGATCTTATCATATTAAAGTCCATGTGAGATGCTTCAAACTATTGGGGCTAGTGGTGCTCATGTTTTGCCATATTTTCTGTAGCATTTTTTCCATCACAATCTCCCTTATTTCACATCCATCTTTTTAGTATATTAGCATGTGTTATATCCCATGATTCCATCCACTTCATTCCCTTGTTGCAGCAACCTATGATATGTGTAGCTTCCATTTCCTTGTGCATGGTATCCTACTAGTATCCATCTTCTCAACTTTGTTGAGGTAGGCCATGAATTGACATAATGCTTCCCCTTCTAGCGTATTAGACGTGTTTCAGCTCTAGTAGGATGGGGTAGGGTTTCTATGATTTACCTCTAACTTCCCTATCATTGATCTGGAAATGTTTATGTAAAGTTTCTATTCTTTCGCAGTATATCAAAGAGAGCCCATGTGCCCATGTGGGGCATCCATATAGGATTGCTGTTTGCAAATGGTATATACAAACTCTCATTTCCAAATTCATAGATGTGTATTTTTGCATTTATTTTGGAAGCTATTTAGAGCTTTCAAATCTCCTAGAATCCGCCTTTCAATGCATGCATTCCATTTGTAGTTATATGTGAAATCTAGTCCTAGATATTTGTATACATCGATGGTTTTTATGGGTTCCTCTTCAAATGTGGCATCATATCTACTTGTTTGTTACATGTCCTATATTGTCATGCATTCCAAAGTACAGTTTACAAATTCTCTTAGTGCATCCAAATATGCATGCAGGCTCTCCTTGTTCTTTGCAAAGAAAAACACAACCACGTCATTTATATAGTACATAAGCATTAACAAAGTGTACTGATCTGCAATCCTAACACCTTCCTTGATGTGCACTCTCATCCACTCTTCTAACTCATTCAGGGATGTTTTTATCGAAGCTGTGCTGATATATTAATATAAAATCTTGGTGAAAGTTTTTAAGATCATTTTTTTAGTTTCATAATATTTGTAGAATGTAGTACTTTTTAAATATATTCTTTGAAATTTTGAAGGAAAAAATGTAAATCCTGGTGAAACTTTAAATTTTTTTCCATAAAAGTTTCAAATTTTGGCGAATGTTTCAAACATTTATTTTTATTAGGGCATTCAAACTTTCAATGCCAATATAAAAGTTTAGCTTTTTAACGAAACTAACTTGAAAAAATCATCCATGAACTCATTTATAAAAGATTGAAAAGTGTTAGTGAAAGAATGTAGCCTTGCTTAACCACTATGTCACTCCTTATTATAGCTTTCTCCTTAGAGCATGACTCATCCACTAGCGACCATGCTAACTCAGCTAGAACCTTGTCATACAGTCAGTAGATATGGCTTCTCTGAGTCCTAGAGAAACTTTCATCTTTTCCAATCTTTTCTCATAGCCTCTTACATGGCATTGTATCAAAGGCCTTCTTGAAATCTATGAAGAAATAGCATATAGCCTGGGATGGTGCCCTCACTCCTTGTTCCTCTACCCATTTGCTGATTTTTTGCTCAAGGATAGTCCCATATAACTTTTCCATTAGGTTTCTTACCATTATTGATCTCTTATTGATAGATGTAGTGAGGCAAATGGTAGGTTATGGGAAACTTTTATTGGGTTATTCATTTCCATTATTTCAGTGGGAAGGGAGGTGGGCTTAAAGAGTTATATTGAACTAAAACAATAAAAAATAAGTAGACCTACAACAATATTCTCTCTCTCTCTCTCTCTCTCTCTCTAAGTGTGTGTGTGGTAGTTTATTACAAAACAAGTTTCAATCCTCTAGTGTATCACTTCAATGTTCTGAGAAAACCTGCAAACTATATATAATGAACCTGCAATATTGACATTTCCAAAAAATAATATTTTCTAAACCTATAAAATTTTAGGCAATCAAGTTATATTTTATCTAAAAATTTTGTAAATTCTTAAGAAAAAACCTTCAAATTTTTAACCCTCAAGTTTTGTGATTTGTTGAGAAAAACGTTTTCTCCTCTTAAGAGTGTATAACTCCCTCTAAGGAGGCATAATCACTCCCTCTTAATAATAAAGTACTTTGTTGTTATTATTTTTCCAATCAAGCTTTGTGATTTGTTAAGAAAACGTTTTCTTGTGTGACGAGTGGATCACTCCCTCTAAGGAGGCATAATCACTCCCTCTTAATACTTTGTTATTATTTTTCCAAAAGAATTTTAGAACTAGTCGAATTTTTGTATATTGGTCTTTCTTTAAAATCTGGAGTTTGAGTCAACTCCCAATTTGATACCGATACACTGTCAGCTTCCTAGATTCGGGACCCGGCTAGTCGGCGGCGGATTTCTCCAACTCTCAAATTGCATTGACATTTATCACTGCCTCGGAGAGTCGGCGCTCTAGGCTCTAGACTCTACTGGCCCTCCACCTATTTGAGGATCGAGTTGTGTTTTCAACCTGAAATTTATAGCTTGTCAAAAGTCAGAAGAGGTTGCTGGGAGCTTTAACGAATAGACGACAAATGCAATGACGAGACTCGAGTCACTCGACGGATAAGAAGAGAACATGAAGTATCCACGATACGCGCAGTTGAGTTATTAGACCTTGACGTGGTCGGTAGTAGATTTCCTGATGAAATAGTCGACCTCTGTAGGCTTATAAATTTGTGGTTAAGCAGCTTGAATTTCATAGGTCGCGGAAAGTTAAATGTAGCATTCCATTTGGCTCCACCGTAAAGCTTCATGAGATCACAGTAGTCTCGTCGTGATACGTTCTTATTGAAAATTAGGTCGATGGCGTCTAGAGGAACATGGCTCTTTCTCCTATTTTGCCTTACGTTCTTGGTAGGTTCCCATGTGGAGACGAATGCCACTGCCACCACCTACGAGTCCTCTGCATACGAGCTTCACGAGCTGCAAGAGGAAGGGGAGGAATATGCGAAATGCTTGGGGGAAGGCCGTTGCGGGGGTGTAGTACTCAGCTGTCCTCGTACATGCGTGGAGGGAGCTAGGTTTAGGAGTTTACGAGGCGGGTTCGGAAATGGTGGTCGGTTTGGGTTCGGAAACGGAGGTGGGTTTGGGCCTGGGAGGGGATTTGGACCAGGAAGGGGAAGGGGAAGGGTGGGAGGCGGGGGCGGAGGGGGAGGGGGAGGGGGAGGAGGAGGAGGGGGGGGAGGGGGAGGGGGAGGAGGTGGGGGAGGAGGAGGGGGGGGAGGAGGAGGAGGAGGGGGTGGCGGTGGAGATACTGGTGGTGGAGGGGGAGGGGGAGGAGGAGGTAGTGCAGATAGAAGTGGTGGAGGCGGAGGGGGAGGAGGAGGGGGTGGAGGCGGGGGTGGTGGGGGAGGAGGAGGGGGAAATAAACCAGGTGGAGGAGGCGGAGGAGGAGGAGGAGGCGGAAATAAACCAGGGGGTGGTGGGGGAGGAGGAGGAGGAGGAGGAGGAGGTGGTGGTGGAGGAGGTGGAGGCGGAGGCGGCGGAGGAGGTGGAGGCGGAGGCGGAGGTGGCGGCGGAAATCAGAGAGGAAGCGGCGGCGGAGGAGGTGGCGGCGGCGGCGGCTCTACTGGCGGTGGAGGTGGCGGCGGCGGCGGCGGCAGCCAAGGTCGCGGCTTGGCGTCTCGCAGCTTCTGCCAATACGACTGCATCTCCTGCCAAGTCTCTTGCCAAGTTTAGTAGCTTTTCGGCCAACTCTAGCAGCTTCTCGGCCACATATTACTGTTTCGCTTCTTACGCGTGGTGTTGGATCGTCGTCCGCCTTTTGGTGCCAAGTATCCAACCAGCAGCACTGGTTTTTGCTCTATTATCAATAATGAGATTGCAGTTTGCCTTCTAACTAATTTGAAGCTCTGTTGTTGCGTCATCTTTGTCATCTGATTGACAAACAGATTTCAATTTTCAAGCGCTTTCATTCGACCGGTTTGTATCTAGGCTGATGCTGCTTGTTGACCGCCATTCCGTTTCAACGTCACCAATACTACCGTCTGCGTATATTAATTGTCAGTCTGAGATCATAATCGTGCAGATAACCTGCAATGACTCCAGTCTCCACGACACTCGTTGTCACGACATTAGTATTCTGTTCTCGTCAAGACGTAGCATCTTTACTTTCTCTGTGAGTACACTTAGTATCGAAATTGATAGTTCAAACCCGCTGAATCGCCCAGCATAATCTTATTGCCAACTCATTATTTCGCTTCTCGAATGTAAGTAAATGCGCTGCTCTAACATGGAGTTCCGGCATTCAATCGACAATCTGACAGTATTGCTTCCAACGGAAACTTAAGAAAGAAGTAGCCCTATATTATCTCATATGTACCCGAACTCCAAAAACGACCTGATAATTTTGTTTGATATAGAAAAGTTACAAGGGGTGCTGTATTACATCTCTAGGATTCCACAGCAATGTACCTAGGTAGGTAAGGTATTTCGGTATTTCGTGCAACTTTCGGCGTACGAGCTCCAGCTACCATAAAATGCAGGGTATTGAGTGGTAATTTGGTAGATTGAAGTATATGCTGTTTTGCAAACACAAAAAAGAGGAATGTGTCCTGGTTCATCAGGACCACGACAACCGATCACAAAGGTTTAACGCAAATCCGTCGGAACCCTAATGCGCGTGCTTAAATGGAGCTGATGAAACCCTGTTTGTGAATGCTGAGAAAATTACTGACTTTAGAGTATTTCGTAGAAGCAGCTACTTGCAAAATTCAAAAGATAGTATGTGAGCGGGAGAGCCTATTGACGCAATCTCGTGTCTAGACGGTATGAACTGTGGGTGCGAAAATGTATTGACATTGGCTTGCAAGACGTTCCGTGTATCGTTGGACTGGCAAATGCCTACGGTCTTGGCATTAATTCGGGGCATAGTCTGGCATCCATTCCCATGCCATGGTCGCTGCGCTCTTTCAGATTTTTTCTGTACATATTGGGGGAAGCTCATAGGTGGGAGAGATTTGCACCTTCCCCAAATCAAGAGATTTTGGTTCCTTTCCCCGAAATGCCAGGGTAGTAAGTCATTTCGTTCGTCTTCAACGGTCTGAGTTTTATTAAGAGTTTACGGGGCGAAGCCTGGAAACAAGGCAAGCACAAGTTTAGGGTAGAAAAACGTAAGTTATAATCCTTGGGAGCCCAACGCCAACCATTCCAACCTAGCATCCCATCGTTGGATTCACATATGTACGTTCAATGCAGATGGTAGCTGGTGCAGTCGGGAACAGAAGGTTGCTGGCGTCAACTAATGACATGCAACGATGTGATTTCCTCGGACCTCCCTAATGCGAGCAATGGCGAGGGAAGGTCCTCTACATTTTGTGCTGTTTGTTTGTGATATCTGAACAGAGTTCAAAACATTGCATTTCCATCGAGGTCCTTTGCAAGTCGGAAAGAAATCTCCACCATTAGACCTTCGCACCTTTATTTGAAGTAGATCGCATGTGTAATCCTCCATTAGGTAAGTTGCACATTTTTTTGAAAAAGATCCCATTTGTCATCACTAATCCTCCATTAGGTAAGTTGCACATTTTTTTGAAAAAGATCCCATTTGTCATCACTGGTAGCAAACAAACAAGCACTCTCGACACCAAACTAGAGTGCTTGTCCAGCTGGGCTCTTGATGAATACTTCTCTCTTTTGCTATCTTGTTAAGGTTCACATGAGTCACGTTGTCAGAAATGATGCAGAAGATTGATGTTCAATTGCATGCAACCTTTTTTAGAGATGTTGTTCATGTCGACAGTAAAACGTAGTTTTTCTTTTTTTCGGAGAAAGACAAATTCCTATTCTTTGCATTGTAAGCAAATCTATTGTCATTCCACTTCGAGTGAACGACGAGGAGATGTATTTCAGAAATGTATAAATAATAAATCAAAACAAAATTGAGCCAGAAGCATGCAACTGTGACAGGAAAAATCCAAACCCAAAGCTGCATTGCATGTACGACAAAAGTTCCAGCACCATTTGCAACTTCATTGGATCCCTTTTTTCGAAGGCACAAATGTTTATTTTTTGGGTCAAATTATGTTCCTACGCTTTAGGAAATAGTACTTCCGCGCTCTGGCTGGATGGCCCTCGAGCGTGTTGTAACCTAATGGACCTACTGTGTTGTGGCTCCTTATGTAGTACTGCTCTAAAGTTCGTGCTTTGTCTACGGTGTCTGTTGTTTCCAAAACTTTGATTTCGAAATTTTCTTCGAAGGGCTTGTAATGTTGCAAGTCCTCTTTCATTTTCACCGGTGGTTTTTTA
This sequence comes from Dipteris shenzhenensis, assembly GCF_047967505.1. Classification (NCBI taxonomy): domain Eukaryota; kingdom Viridiplantae; phylum Streptophyta; class Polypodiopsida; order Gleicheniales; family Dipteridaceae; genus Dipteris; species Dipteris shenzhenensis. Next base: position 7,958,816 of record NC_141624.1, on the reverse strand, counting down.
TTGTGCTGTTTGATCCTCCGCGGCAGGTCCGTCGTGCTCCCTATGTACTTTCTGTTGTTGGGCTTGCACGTGATGCAGTAGACGACGAGGCTCACGCGATTCCCTTGCGCGGGCGCTTCAGTGGAGGCTCCTCCTTCATCTCGAGGCTCGCGTCTTTCAATGTCGTACCTACGTAAACATTGACAATTACGTTAGTCATCGAGGTTTTTTTTTTCGTTTGACGTCCATAATAGAATGCATTTATTTACTTGCCCTGGTTTTTCTCTGTTGTTGTGAAACGATCGTTTCCAATACCGAAGCGCTCCTCGTATAAGTCCCTGTCGAAAATATACGTAAGCTTCTCCATTGTCGTCACCGGGTGCGTCGCGTCGTGCGTCCCTCCAAATTGTTCCATGAATTGTTCGAGTATAGCCGTTGCTTGATCGCGCGTCATGTCCCTCAGCAACTCCAAGGATACGTTGTACCCGTAATGCAGCAGCTCGCACGCATACGCTGTGATCCCTTTCGTCTTCGTGTCTAGTAGCTTCTGCCCCTCCAAACTTTCCATCATCCTATCGGTCTCATCGAACTCAATGTCAAGCTCGACAAGGATCTCTTTGAGGAGTCCTGCAGGAGAAGTGCAATCCAGGATGAGTATGTTGTTCTTGCAACTCGTTAATTCTGTTTCTCAACTGTTGCGGTTTTTTTTAATTTTCGGAAGCATTACGCACCATTTGCGAATCTCAAGCCTCCCGACTCTCTTTTAGCTGGCAAACGCCTATTGCAGTTGTCAATGAAGTCACGTAGTTCCACATACGTGTTGAAGCCGTTGATGTAAGCTCCCGGACGTTCTCCTGCATTGTTTGCTAGCCGGAATTGCTTTGTGGTTAGGAAGAACCTCCTCTTTGCTGGTGGAGGTTTTGTTGCCTTTGCGTTGCTTTTGTATAGCGCAAATAGCTGCTTGCAGGCACGACTTATTACACCGTCTTTTCAAATGAGCCGTCTTTTTAAATCTTCAAGAAAAAAAGATTCTTTCATGCTGGTGGAATTTACCTTGTCTGCGTCCATGTCTTATGCTGCAATGTCCCGAGCTTTATGATTCTCTGCACCTGTTCTCGACAACAGACAAGATATTAAAACCATTTTCCTTGCACGCATGTTTGACGCAACATATTCATGACTTGCCTCTGCCTTTTTCAATCTCTGGTAGTGAATACCTTTATGCGCGTGGTTGTGTTGTCGGCTGTGAGAACTCTCGTGGAATTGGTCTGAATATGTCTGGATGTGGGTAATGTAGTATGCGCAGCCTCGTTCTCTCAGTCACTCTGGACAACATTACGTATGCCAGGCCAGGGGCAAACACTCCTCGGAATATGAGTAGCGCTTTGTTGGATATGGTTACACCTTGGGATTTGTGTCCCGTGATAGCGTATGCTAGGGTCAGTGGAAATGTGGACTTGTGGAACCATTTTCCATTTATTGCCTTTCGCTAATGCTTCGAGCGTCGTAATGTGAGCACGGCCGCTGTTGTGTCCACGACGACAGTGATACCGTTGATTTTCCCCCTGCTAGTTGCATTGATGCTCTTGATTTTGCACATTGCTCCATTTGCGGCACCTATTGCGAGGTCGATGTTCCGTTATCATTGCCTTCGCCCCCACACAAATTTTTCCTATCTCGTTGAAGCTTTTGTCCTCCAACCATTCTTTGAGAGCTGGTTCGCTCGCGGCGTTACTGTGTAATTAAACATGCACAATCGTCTCGGGAGTGTTGAATTTCTCCACAAGCTCATCGTTGAAGGTAGCGACATCGACTCTGTGTGTGCAAATGATGGTTGTTTCGGCATCGATGAAGTGGCATGCACCTTCCTTGTCGACAATGCACTGCCCCAAACAGTCGGAAATCTCGTCAGTTGTGGGCGTCCTGAGTCTTATGGTATGCAAGAATGCGAGGAACCGCATGTCTCGTGCATGTCACACCGAGAATTGCATGTGGTACATTTTCACTGCAGGCCGGTGCGTGGAGGACGTGACGTGGCACGGCTCGCAGAGATCCTCGCGGTGTTTGCAGACTGGCGGTAATTGTGCCAGGTCACCAAAAATTATCAGCATTTTGTGTCTGAATGGCTCATGCAATGTGCCATCAGTGACATTGACGATTTGTCTTACCACGAGATCGAAAGTCATCCTTGTTAGCATGGACATCTCGTCAATGATGATCGCGTTGGCTTCCTTGATTGCGAGGTGTCGCTCATCCGTCTCATGGATGTTCAATGGGTATTGACTGCTGCGCACAGGGATCTTGAATTGGTAGTGTACAGTGGTTGCAATCCCGCTCAGCCGCCTCGCAGCCGCCCCTGTTGATGCACAGAGTATTGCCGTTTTGTTTTGCGCTACCAGATGCGAAACATAGTACCGTATCAAGAAGCTTTTGCCGCTACCTGGTGTTCCACAGACAACGTGTAGCCCCGAGCTTGTTGAAGCCAGGCTTTCGAAGACTCTTTGTTGTTCTACTGTCAATGCGGCATTGGCGACGGTGCGAAACTCGGCCATTTTTTGCAACATCCTCGCACGTGTTGGCCCTTCGACGGTTTGCTGGTCGATGTTAGGCGCTTCCATCGGGCAGTCTCGGATGATCGCAACCTTTTGCAATATCATATTGATCAACTGGTCCGTGTGGTCAGTCGCTAGCAAGTTCCTTTGCGTGTATTCGGTCACATACATCTCGAGGTCCTCGTTGCTCAATATGAGGCCGCGCATTTGGCATTCGACAAAGTAGGATCCAGCTGTGTTGGCAGGTGATATGAGCTCCGTTTCATTCCTGAAGCTGAGTTTTCGCAAGAGCACGTTGTAGAAGTACCCCTCTGGTTGATGTCCAGGGTGGTAGTCAGTGAATCTGACTACTCGCTCACATTTTGCGATCCTGTTGCCGAAGAGGTCAAGACCGACCGTTCCACGTTGCGTTTCCTTGGGCTTTCGTATCACATATTGCCTATGGTAATCGTAGAATGTGCTCTCCTCGATGACGCTCGGTCTCCCGTAGTATATGTCGACCGGGTGCAGGGTGACGTTGTTGTTTCGTGAGACGATGCGTTGTCTTAGAGATGGTAGCGAGGAGTCGACATAGTGAACGGTCTCGCTCCTTGTGATTGTTGGTATCTGCATGCAGTTTAGCGCGGCCTCTGTTGGAGAGGTTGGTTTTGATAGGAGGCTCACGGCGATGAGTTTCAGCTTTACTTCGTCGAGATGTTGCAACCCCAAACATGAGGCGTCTTCTGAACGGATGTTCAGTTTGCCCATTGGTTCAGATTTCATCGCGTACTTGAGGAGGTAGTGAGAGATTGAAGAGTTTGTCACCCGCTGTATGTTCATGTGCGCACCCCACAACAATAACACAGAAGGGTGGTAGGGGACGACGTTTCGGTGCTCATGTCCCGGCCGGTAATACAACCAACGTTGCGTCAGAGGGTCGAGGATGGGTTCATATTCTGGCTGTGTTGCGAAAGGGAAGCCGTGCTTGCAACTGTGGTGTGATGGTCCGACGTAGCACGCTTTCCTGCATACGTGCAATTGCTTCTTGAGAACTAGTTCTCGCAGCCTTGTGTTTCGAGGATCCAGGGCCTCGTCCCTGGGTACGTAAGCTGCAATCTCATTTGCAATTCGCTGACGGTCATCATGGTGGACCCACAATATGACATGGGCGTGTAGGGAGCCCCTGTTTTGTATCTCATAACGAACGACATGGTGTTGTATTCGGCCAAGCAGACCGTCGGATGAAAGCAAATGCTTGCGCATGAACATGTGGAAGCGTGCGTGGAAAAGTGCCACGCATTCAACAGGACAGTCCTTCCAAGTGAATTGCGCATTATAATGCGTTGCGATGCTCTCGATCACATTAATTTCTTGCCACCGTGTATCGGTGACCTCGTCTGCAGTGAATGTCAGAAAGAAATTTGGGAGGCCCCAAGCATCGACCATCGTTATGAGGTCCTTCAGTTGCCGTCGATGCCACGATGGGGACCCCGGCATTGTTGATGGCATGCTGTAGCGAAGCACGTGTCTCATTGCGTCTTCATCGGTCGTGGCAGGGTTGGCTTTCCTATATTGGTCGATGTCTCGTTGCAAGCATGTAGAGTTGCTTGAATTGGCAATCATCACTACCTGTTTTAACTGGAACATGATCAACAGGTACGGCTTGTAGAGCGTGTAGATAGAGAATAAGGTGCATATTCTCATTTTCACATAGTTGCTGAACTGTATGCAGCCATCATAGTAGCCCCGTCCGAAAGGGAACAGGAATGGGAACACTGCTGACTCCATGGTTATGTCAACGCACGCACTACCAGCTGCTGCTACTCCATCGACGTGGAATGAAGCGACCCTCTCTGAAAGCATTTCTGTACCCCATAGCTGTATGGAGGCAAACTCATGCTTGTCCCTTGCATCAAAGGCGCGACGGTTCGCGGGGTCCACCATGTTTTGCAAAAGCAGGAGCTCAGGCTGAGATTTCGCTATTGACATTAACTCGAAGGGAGCTGTCTCATCGTGTAGTTCCAAGATACCTATAATGGTTTGAGGACTCAAGATGCACATACCCATCTTGATGTCCGCATGCTCTGCTAAAGAATTGTACTTGCGCAATATTGGATTGTTCTCGATGTTGTATGCGAGCACACCTGACAGCTCATTCGTCACGATTTCTTGAGCCGAGCTTAGTGGGACGTTTCGCCAAGATATCAGAGGATTGTCTAGAAGTGACCTTCGATCGAGTGTGCCACGAGCAATCGCATTTGCAGTCGTGGTAACTGAAATGGATACATCTATGATGCTTAGCAGTTGCGTGTGGAGGTGGTTTGTTTTAAGCAACTGCCGAGAGTACTGTGGCATCAACCGCACAATGTATCTGCCCCGCTGGGCATCTCGTGTGCAGCTTTCGCATTTCCAGTAAGTCACTTGCATGCCCATATTCTCACAGGCATCCAAAAGTATCATGTTTCCGAGTGTGGCGCTATGGCTTGAGATCCCTATGCCTTGCGAAGAAACGATCTTTAGTTGCGGGACTACAGAAAGACGACAAGGAATTCGTTTGAAGAAACATCAGGAAAATGAATTAATCGCGTCCTTGAGTTGCGGGACTACAGAAAGACGACAAGGAATTTGTTTGAAGAAACATAGCCCAAGATGCTTGGAATTGATCGCGTCCTTGAGTTGCGGGACTACAGAAAGACGACAAGGAATTCGTTTGAAGAAACATCAGGAAAATGAATTGATCGCGTCCTTGAGTTGCGGGACTACAGAAAGACGACAAGGAATTCGTTTCCTCTGCACTTCTAGGCTATTATGTTATCTAATCAGTCCTCCATGGTTGGGAACGTTTCACAGCTGCACAACATCAACAAATAACATTCCAATTCCCCTTGATCATTTAATTGGGCCGAGGCGTCCCCATCTTCCGATTTAGATATCACGCAGCCACACAATAGCCCACACAATATCAGCACGAGAAGATGTCACGCAGTCTCACAATATTAACTCAAGAAGACAACAAAGCGGGAATATCAGCATGCCATGCACAACATCGACAAATAACATTCCAATTCCCCTTGATCATTTAATTGGGCCGAGGCGTCCCCATCTTCCGATTTAGATATCACGCAGCCACACAATAGCCCACACAATATCAGCACGAGAAGATGTCACGCAGTCTCACAATATTAACTCAAGAAGACAACAAAGCGGGAATATCAGCATGCCAAGTTTTTCATCTGGCTCACCGAATAGCATCACGCTTGTTTCATTGAAGGAATGGTCGACAGGAGGTGGCCAGTGGCGACGAAGGCAAGAGAGCTGGCTGCCAATCTTGAAACGTAGCAATGCTTAGTCTCCAAAACAAGAGGAAACCACATGAGAAAGCCATGCAAGCAAGCATCGTTCAAACAAGAAAGTAGTGCAGCGACTCTTGCGTTTTGCGATCAAGGATTATCTGTGTAACGGCTTCAAGTTGAGGGAGCAGCGTAGCCTTAAAGCAACGCAACGGGAAGGGACTCAACCAACCTAGTTCTGACATTTCAGTGTTCTCACTAGACAAGAATCAGGCCTTTGTTTTGTATGCTGTATAACTGCATATCCTACCTGCTGCATGGAATTGAAAGAAGTTCGTGATAGCAGAAGATCAACTCACCAAAGTTTCTTGAAAGAGATCGCAGATCGCTGCGTAGCTGAGCATGCGCTTAGCAGATTGTCGCGTTCGAGAAACCTTAAGCTAAAGTCTTGGTTTCCGTGAGAGAAGTGAAGTAGCAGGACTTGAAACTGGTGCCACAAATCATACTTCATCCTCAATAATTGGCAACTAGGAAGATTGAAAGCTTCTGTTCTTTCTGTTCGTCCCGATGAAGTTGCAGTTTTCTATCGCACATGAAAGAGCAACGAAGATTATAAGTTTACGCGAAAGAAGACTTTGTTTAGTTTGAAATAGGGACAAGCGGTATGTTTCACCTATATTTAAAGGTGCAGTTGGCTTTTTACTTGGCATCTTGGTTTCCGTGAGAGAAGTGAAGTAGCAGGACTTGAAACTGGTGCCACAAATCATACTTCATCCTCAATAATTGGCAACTAGGAAGATTGAAAGCTTCTGTTCTTTCTGTTCGTCCCGATGAAGTTGCAGTTTTCTATCGCACATGAAAGAGCAACGAAGATTATAAGTTTACGCGAAAGAAGACTTTGTTTAGTTTGAAATAGGGACAAGCGGTATGTTTCACCTATATTTAAAGGTGCAGTTGGCTTTTTACTTGGCTTTCAAAGCTTGGCTTTTTACGTAGATGGCTTTTCAAAAGCTTTCAAAGCAAAGCTGATATCTATCTCTCGGAGGCTCAGTTCCACTACCAGCAACATTCTTTGTTTTGCTAATAAATAATGGAATAGGCTAAAGAACATCATCCGCTGAAGTTGATTATGTAGCTGATAAAGATCATTAAGTGTAATTGATGAGACAACGTTGGACTGTTGGACATTATCCGCTACAATTGATCACACAGTAAAAGCCCTGCACAATTAAGCATATAGCCGTGGATCATGAGCTATAGTTGATCACATAGCCCAAGATGCTTGGAATTGATCGCGTCCTTGAGTTGCGGGACTACAGAAAGACGACAAGGAATTCGTTTGAAGAAACATCAGGAAAATGAATTAATCGCGTCCTTGAGTTGCGGGACTACAGAAAGACGACAAGGAATTTGTTTAAAGAAACATAGCCCAAGATGCTTGGAATTGATCGCGTCCTTGAGTTGCGGGACTACAGAAAGACGACAAGGAATTCGTTTGAAGAAACATTAGGAAAATGAATTGATCGCGTCCTTGAGTTGCGGGACTACAGAAAGACGACAAGGAATTCGTTTCCTCTGCACTTCTAGGCTATTATGTTATCTAATCAGTCCTCCATGGTTGGGAACGTTTCACAGCTGCACAACATCAACAAATAACATTCCAATTCCCCTTGATCATTTAATTGGGCCGAGGCGTCCCCATCTTCCGATTTAGATATCACGCAGCCACACAATAGCCCACACAATATCAGCACGAGAAGATGTCACGCAGTCTCACAATATTAACTCAAGAAGACAACAAAGCGGGAATATCAGCATGCCATGCACAACATCGATAAATAACATTCCAATTCCCCTTGATCATTTAATTGGGCCGAGGCGTCCCCATCTTCCGATTTAGATATCACGCAGCCACACAATAGCCCACACAATATCAGCACGAGAAGATGTCACGCAGTCTCACAATATTAACTCAAGAAGACAACAAAGCGGGAATATCAGCATGCCAAGTTTTTCATCTGGCTCACCGAATAGCATCACGCTTGTTTCATTGAAGGAATGGTCGACAGGAGGTGGCCAGTGGCGACGAAGGCAAGAGAGCTGGCTGCCAACCTTGAAACGTAGCAATGCTCAGTCTCCAAAACAAGAGGAAACCACATGAGAAAGCCATGCAAGCAAGCAAGTATCGTTCAAACAAGAAAGTAGTGCAGCGACTCTTGTGTTTTGCGATCAAGGATTATCTGTGTAACGGCTTCAAGCTGAGGGAGCAGCGTAGCCTTAAAGCAACGCAACGGGAAGGGACTCAACCAACCTAGTTCTAACATTTCAGTGTTCTCACTAGACAAGAATCAGGCCTTTGTTTTGTATGCTGTATAACTGCATATCCTACCTGCTGCATGGAATTGAAAGAAGTTCGTGATAGCAGAAGATCAACTCACCAAAGTTTCTTGAAAGAGATCGCAGATCGCTGCGTAGCTGAGCATGCGCTTAGCAGATTGTCGCGTTCGAGAAACCTTAAGCTAAAGTCTTGGTTTCCGTGAGAGAAGTGAAGTAGCAGGACTTGAAACTGGTGCCACAAATCATACTTCATCCTCAATAATTGGCAACTAGGAAGATTGAAAGCTTCTGTTCTTTCTGTTCGTCCCGATGAAGTTGCAGTTTTCTATCGCACATGAAAGAGCAACGAAGATTATAAGTTTACGCGAAAGAAGACTTTGTTTAGTTTGAAATAGGGACAAGCGGTATGTTTCACCTATATTTAAAGGTGCAGTTGGCTTTTTACTTGGCATCTTGGTTTCCGTGAGAGAAGTGAAGTAGCAGGACTTGAAACTGGTGCCACAAATCATACTTCATCCTCAATAATTGGCAACTAGGAAGATTGAAAGCTTCTGTTCTTTCTGTTCGTCCCGATGAAGTTGCAGTTTTCTATCGCACATGAAAGAGCAACGAAGATTATAAGTTTATGTGAAAGAAGACTTTGTTTAGTTTGAAATAGGGACAAGCGGTATGTTTCACCTATATTTAAAGGTGCAGTTGGCTTTTTACTTGGCTTTCAAAGCTTGGCTTTTTACGTAGATGGCTTTTCAAAAGCTCTCAAAGCAAAGCTTTTGGGCTTTCAGAACGAAAGAAGACTTTGTTTAGTTTGAAATAGGGACAAGCGGTATGTTTCACCTATATTTAAAGGTGCAGTTGGCTTTTTACTTGGCTTTCAAAGCTTGGCTTTTTACGCAGATGGCTTTTCAAAAGCTTTCAAAGCAAAGCTTTTGGGCTTTCAGAATTTAAATCTAAGGGTGTATATTGTGCCATGTGGAAGCACAAGATTTCAGAATTTGAAAAAACGTTCTAGTGCTGGCCAAGTAAAAATGTCTCCCAAATCGCGTTAGCACGAGGAAAGCTAACCTATCATAAGTTGATAGGTCAAAATTGACCCTTCTAACAACTCCCGTTGTTGAAAAACTCGCCGCTGATTGGGCCTTTCACTCATAGCTTTTTTGCATCGGTATGCTTGCGTCTCTTAAGCCAAGCTCTAGTTAACGATGCCTTCTTGATTGAGATTTCTTCTTACTTAGATGCATCTAAGAAATGTACAAATGTATTGTTGGGAGAAGGTTATTCATATATTAAGTTGCTTCAATTATGATTTTCTATTGATGGGTTCCTATATCATGAGTGCCCTATCTTAGTGACTTCCTTGGGTTGTCGAGGTGGATGCATTGTTTTTTATTCAAGGGAAAAAAAAGGATTTTAGATTAAGAAGGAAAAAAGTTACAGCATTACAACTCTATCTACAGATCATCTTCCAATGACCTAGAAGCCAGTCGAAATTCAGAATCGCTTGACCAAAAATACCTAAGAGCACTGAGAAATTTTGTTGGAATCATCCTCATGGAGAAGTGTATGTTGCCCTAAGTTTTCATGGAGGCCTATGATTGGCTTATAGTCGTGGAGCTTGTGTTTGATTGGAGCATGCAATGGATTAATGCATGTGCAACCACGTGGCGAGACTCATGATGATTGGCCAACTGTTGCATGGCGGTTTGGAAGATACTTCGTAACTGGTGAAAGATACTCGTAGCAGCAGCTAGTCGAGGCGATGGCTGAGGCGGTAATACCACATATCTATAAATCTATGAGAACACAATGTACTCTATCCTTTTGTGCATGCTCTCTATGAGAGTCGTCTACTATGTTGAAGCTTAGGCTTATGTGAGTAGCGGTTGATCATGTCCAATCTTACAGGGTCCATAACTGAGTCGAGTCTTCTTTGTAGCCAGCAACAAGCTCGGTAGGCATGCGCTGAATTTTGCTGGTCTTATGTACTTGATTGAGAGTCGAATAATAAATTGTGTGTGTTCTCAATTGTCTTGGCTGTCTCTATGCAATTCTATAAACGGGTGTCTTAATTAATAGCTGAGAGTTTCCATTCGGAATGATAACTGAATGAGTTGAAGGATATTGCTACCAATTTCCAACAATTTCTAATCGAAAATCATCTTGGGGGACTGCTATTTTCCTAAAGATCAACGAATTACGCATCTCCCATATGTGTTTAATCCCGATTGCCCTCAACAGTTGTCTGCCAGTACTAGTACTACCTTCCATTTAAATGGAAAGTGGAGTTGTGCCTTTCCTATCCACTGTGCAAAGGATCTCCAAAGAAGCTTCACAATCAGCAATGCCAGGATAGATGGAAGTGATCGTCCATAGCAACCTTGCATAGGGAACATATCGAAGAGAGCTTGAACCATTTTTCAAAGCAGTCCTTAGTTGAGCACTTGCACAATACGAGCCTCCAAAAGTAGAAATTAAGCCTATTTGAAGGCGTGGAAGCCCACACCGACCAAGATGCATACTCTAGATCTCAACAGAATGAAAGGAGACCCTCTTCTTCCATGTATTTTGAGCCAAGAGGGGAGTATAGAACCTACATATAAGGGAGAAATCCCGAATCGATAGTCAGGAAAGCTCCTTCCCTTGAGGTGAATACTAACCACACAAACCAACTTGAGGCAACAAGCCCTCACTTTTATGTGCGGCACCTAAAAGTAGCAGCAATGAATTCACGCATGGAGAGGTGGAACATATCTAAGAGATCATGTATAATTAACCACTTTCTTTTTTTCAATCCCATAAGTTCTCCCAAGTACAAAGTCCTTTATCATTCCATCTTGAGGCCTACTAGTCATGGGCTTATCTACATAGGAGTAGCCATATTCATAAAAGTAAGACAAATGCTTAATCCCAACGAACTATGTTCTCCTAAACTGGAATTCCCCAACCACACGCAATCACCAAGCCTCTTCCTCTAACTTTTAATTATAAGTTTTGAGAGGAGATCAGAGTATGGGATCCTGATGTTGAAAAGAGCAACTCTTGCCACCTTGCACTGCCTTGTGTGAAATTAGGACACCTTTTGAATCAATCCAAAATCGTGCTATTATTGGATCAGTGTGAAGTCAATTGACTCACTAAGTACAAAGTCTCTCACACTTATCATGAAAATCTTCCTACCCTCATTTTTTAGAGATGTAATTCCATCCCAAGAAATGGTGTGCCATTCAGCCTTCCACAGGAAATCTCTTACTAATTTCTCAGTAGATAAAAAGCACTTTTGTGAGAAAGGAAGAACGGTTACCAAGGACACATATACAAAGGTCAACAAGAAAATATGTTTAAGAACTGTAAGCCTCTCTAACGAGCAAATCTACTTGTCTTTCCATTTGTGAAACTTGGCCTATACTTTCTACATATTGGCCCATTGTTGTCTTTACTTCATCGAGATACCAAACCCCAATGGACAGCCAAGATACCTCTATACTGAGCCTAGGGGAATGCACTAAAATTGCAATAAAGATAGCCAATTTGGTGGAGACTCCCAATGTAAATATGCAAAGACAAATTTAGTGGCATTAATGTGGGAGTCAAAGACTTTCAAGCAAAGGTGTCAATAATGTTCATGAAATGTTCCACATTATGTCATTCTGCCACCAAAATACTGGAATGATTGTCTACAAAAAATTTCCATGCAAAAAAGGATCAATCAAGAAGAGTAAGAGCTCTAATAGAACCCCATTTTCATATGGCGATCAATATGTCAAAGTTGAGGCTCAATAGCCATGACAAGTAATAAGGGTGTCAATATCTTTTCAAATGCTTCAACAACTATATCTCTAAATGGTGCCCTACTTTCACCATTTTGTAAAAGCCTTGCCCAAATCCTAGATGTTGCATCACCTTGAGCATAAAGGACTGGCTAATCCTATCGTAGGCTTTTTTAACATGTAAATTGTGGAGCAACAAACAGTCTTTCCATGTGATAGTGTTATCAATTGACATAAGTATGTTGAGAATAGCCTCTTGGATATTCCAGTTGTGTAAGAAGCCGCACTGTGGGGATGAAGAAATTTGGTGAGCAGGAATTTTACTTGGTTGGCAAGAGCTTTTGCCATTATTTTATGTGTCCATTTGAGCATTGTCAAAGGCCTCCAGTTATCTGAAGTGAGGAGATCAATTGATTTGGGAACAAGCTTAATGACCCCTTAATTCATAGGAGGCAAAAGGTCAACACAACAACAATAGTTTAAGAGAATTGTAAGGTCTGCACCACAAATCTATTAGTAATGTTGGTAGAAATCCATTGGAATGCCATCCTGACTCAAAGCCATCTAAGTTCTCAGGTCTGCCATAGAAGAAACAACATAGTGTAGTTTCTTTTCCAAGAAGAATTGCTGTGAAAACAACTATTCCTTTTGCAAGATAATGGGATTTGCAGGAGCGAGCAAAGCTCAAACTCTATTGTCATAATCTGATGAGTGCTTCTGCCTGGACCCAATGATACTTGGTAGGTGGCATCCCAATACCCTTGCAATAGGTGCTTCACTAAAGACATGGTGCGTAGGCTCATCGCGAATCACACTAATGCCCTCAAGACATTTGTCTCTTATCGAGCATTCTTGGAGTATTTGACAACTTTCTTATGGAAAGTTCCACTCTTCTTAGAGTCATCTTGCTAGTTACCAAAATGCAAAAATGTGTTTTTTGGAGAGAGTTCATATATTGTGGTGTTTCAATTATTCTATAATTAATGAATTCCTATATCATGATTGCCCTATCTCGCCTTTTCTTGCTGAGGTGGATGGATCATGTATGTGGAAGCTTTCTTGGGGAAATTCATGCTCATTTTGCTAGCTACAAAAAATAGAACAAGGCACAAAACATATTATATCTATGGGGTAGAGTAAATGAGGAGTCATGCATGCCAGACCTTCATTTTCTTGATCGGATGATTCATGCTCAAGTTGCTAAGTTTGGAGCTTTCCCCGATCAATGATACATTTTATATTTGTAAGAAAGATGGTAACTTTATGCAACTATTTGAACAAGGTCTCCAAGACATTTAGTGAATGGAGGAGGTATGGCAAGTGTGGAAAATAAATCTAAGGAGGTTGATGGGTCTTCAAGTTTGTTGGGTGTGGTTGATAAGATCATCATATTAGCTCATTCTGCTTCAAGTGATGTTGGTCCATTGTGCTTATTTAAGGCAATGAATTTTGATCATGCACGCAAGTGAGTAAGGGGAGGACTATGAGTTTTCATGAGGATCAATGTGGTAAGTGGTTTGCAAGGAGGGTCCCTAGAAGGGTTAACGTTAGAAGGCAAATCTTGGTTTTGAGAGATCATATTGCTTCTGGCAAATGCATGATGGACAGTAGCGCTTGTCGTGTTGATTGAAAACCTTTATGTAGCAATTGATGGCATACATCCTCAAACCAAATCTTTTTCCTTATCTCAACATATGGGGGACATTTTATCGAAGCATCTCACTCAAATATTGGGGTTGCAAAGATGAATATAGAGATTATTCTTGCTAATTGTTGTGGAAGCTATAGAGGTTTCTGGATAAGATGAGGAGCCTTGCAAGGTGGTTGACAAGAAGCACCTCTTAGAATCATGGCTGGAAAGTATAGGTAATTAAGGAAAGGAAGCCAAGGCTGTTTAAATGAGTGAAGCAGTCTTTGCTAAAAGACAAAAATTAATGGTGCGATGGGTAAGAGAATATCTTTCATTCCTCTACCCAATCTGATTGTCCTACTCATATTCGCCAAAACCAACCTCTTGAGTCCCACTAGATGTCGCAAAGAGGTCTTCCCTCCTAGAGCCACAAGTGCCATACTGCTCCCTTCGGGATTGATAAGACTATGGTGGTGGGGTCTATGTACTAAATTTTGCTCAAGCGGCCCACTATCCTAACCCGCTACCACTCCAACCCCTCCAATGCTTCCTTTACTCCAACTCTTGGGTGGGATGGTCTAGATTCTAACTGACTTGCAATCAACTTTACAACACATTTCCCAAATTTCTCTCCCCTAGAATTTTCTCTCTACTTTTTTCTCCCTTCTTGGACTATTCTTTCTCCTTGTCTCAACAACAAACTTCCAAAGAATCCTATGGACAAGAGCCACTCATCAGACTCTCGGGCAATGATGATATGAGTGGAGATCCCTTTTAAAGGAGGTTATGCCACCATCAAGCTGAAAAGTTCCATGGTGATTACAGCCTTAGCTTGACTGGCAAGAATCCAGACAACTTTTTTGGAACCAATTATATGACCAAAGAGCAATGGCTGTTTGTGTTTGGCTATCAAGTTCCAAAGTCTAGCCAAAAGGTGAAGCCTCATTGGCTTCATTCTTAGTTCATTTAAGAATTAGGAAAAATCAAAGCTCATTTTGGGTCCTTTTAGCCTAGAAGGAAAATAGCCCTCTGCCAATCAAACGAGGGCCAACGTAACGTTGGAAAAAATCAAAAAAAGGAGAAAAATGAAAGACTGCCAAGTTTGCATTCAATGAGGATATCTAAGCTACTTTATTATATCTGACAAGGTACAAAATTTGCTATTTTTGACCTCATCGACAAGTTTGGAGCGGGCCAAAAGCTCCAAAACAGCTTCAAAAACACTAAAAACGGATAACCGAAGGCCCAAAAAAGGCCAAAATGGCCTGGGAAAAAAAGTGTGTGATAGAATGCAATTTGACAGGTTGGGGACACAAGTTGGATCGTCCCCAACCTATCAAATCACATTCTGTTGTACACTTTTTGGCCCTACAAGGGTCCTTAGTGGTTAGTGGATTGAATAGACCGTAAAGAGGGCCATCCGAATTTTTAGTTAGTGTTTGGTCAAGTCGACTAAACTTAATCTATAGATTAGGGATTAGTTTAGGGTTATAATGTTCGATTAGGGTACTTACCTTGTTCTTTTTTGTAGGTAGTGAAGGCAATGGTGTTGGTGGCTCCACTTCATCTGGGCGACGGCTTTTGTGGTGGGGCTTTTTGATTGGATCTCTGGTGCGAGTGATGGGCTCCTCTGGTGGGTTCCTCTAAATAGTTTTTCTTTAGATTTTTCTACTGGAACGAGGGTTCTGCTATTGCTCATCATGGGCGAGGGCTCTCTGGTGATCCATGATGTGCTGCAAGAGGCATTTCTTCGTTCTTCCCTGGCGACGGATTCTGTTGTTGTGCAGCTTGACGATGGTGGAGATCAATACTAGGGATGGGATGGACGTCCATCCCATGTGTTGTTTTGTAGTGAGATAGGGATAATTCTTGGAGAGGGCAAGCCATTCTTGGCTTGCACCTCTCCAAATAATCAGAGATAGATGCAAGGGGGTGATCGTGTCAGGCAGATTTCTATCTGCTTTGACACGACTTAGAAGAAGCATGCAAGTTTGCATGTATAAATAGGTTTGTACATCGTTTGTTTGGTTGCAATATTGCAATGGTTGTATATGCACTGAGTGACTCTTGCTGCATAGATTTTGATACAGAGATGGCTGACTCCAAAGGTCATTAGCTGATTTGCGAGTGTTTCTAATTTTAGAGTTTGCTTTGGTTCGGATGCTTGGTTTGCAGTACATGCAAGTCTTGCACATGGGAAGGGATGCTATTACTGTAGAAGCTCTATAGTATAGTGTTTGGGCTTGATTTTGGGGTTGCGTCTGTTGCAGACCTGCAAACATACACATTCGTAGTTTCTTGTAGGCTGGGACATTCGGGTGGTGTTTTTCATGAATTGCATGCTCGTGCGTGTGTCCTGGGGGTTCGATGGTCTGTTGTATAGAGGAGAATGGAGTGATGTTCTTTGTGACGAATCTAAGCATGCGCGTGTGTCCTGGGGGTTTGGTGGTCTGCTGCATAGAGGGTGAGTGGTGTTTGTTGTGTATGTTAGGCTACTCCATGGCATTTAGGAAGATGTTGACCATGGCATTATGCTGCTCCATGGTGAGAGTGGAGTGCTTAGCATATTTGAGTGACAGGTTTCTTGCAATAGTCTAGTTTGTCAAGTCAGTTGTTGCAGCATTAGCTGTGTTGTGTGGGTTTGATGGTAGTTTGACCGTTAATGGCGCTACATGTTTTCTGGCCCTAGGATGTAACTGTGGCTTGACAGTTAGTCGTGCATCAGGTGTAACAGCCTTGCAGCATGTTTTGTTGTATATTCTCTGCTTGCTTTATTGCATTATGTGTGATTGTCTCCAAGTTTGTGAATTTTTGAATGGCATATACACATTCTAATTTTGTTAATCAAATTAAAAGACAAATAAAATTGTTATGAATCAGTAAAAGAATGCTATCATTTCTTGCAATATTTGTAAATGAATTTAAAGAGAAAATAAGACCTATCCCCCTACATTTCTTTTTTCCTAATCAAACTAAAAGAATTAAAAAAAGTGTTGTGGTTTGCTGAAAAAAATGGTGTTAGTTGCTACATTGTTCCCAAATGGATTTAAAGAGAAGATAGCTATATATGTCATAGAAGAAAAAGTATATATGAAAACATTGTAGTAGCGATAGAGCCTAAATTTCCATGTATTAATATATTTGCATATATGTTAGGCACTTTAGATTTGAGTTAATCAAAACCTCCAATCTTGCACTTCTTTGTTCATACTGTTATTCCACTTTAACAAACAAAAAAAACAAAGACATATCAATGTTAACTCTGACACATTTGGGTTTGTTGAAATAGATTTTGTGCATCCTCAATCAAAGAGAGACAGTGTTCTTCCAACCAATATCTCTCCTTTGAGTGTACATGTTGTGAGTCCTTCCCTTGTGGGTCGTGTTTCTTCCCTCTTAAGTTCCTCGCCACCGCCTACTGTGAAAACAACCGTGGCTACAAAGCCTTGTCCAAAAAGAAAGGTAGATGAAATAGATTCTCCTAATGAAAGAAAGGCAAAACTAGTAGAGGTAAAAGAAGAGTACCCACCTTGTGTGAATGTGCCTGCTCTACATGAAGTGCACAATTGGTGTGGTCCTGAAATAGAGTTAGTTGTCAAAGTTGTTCAGGTTTCTAAAATCGATCTCACAATCAAGAATTGTGTCTTCGATCGGGAAGGTCTTGAATAAGTATGGAACCTACATGTTGTCCAATGTAAACTATCAAAGATGTTTGAAAGTTGATTTGGTTGCAAAGGACCACTACATCTCTCATGTTTGTTGTCTATGACTCTCTCCACTCCTACAACTCAAATCTAAAACTTTTCCTTTGTGCTTTTGAATGCATGTGAACAGCTCACTTTTTGGAGCAATCGACACTCTGACTTTGTCAAAATTGCAGACAAATTCAAAGTTTTTGCAGAGGCAAAGTTCATATTGCAAAATGTTGGATGCAAGAAGAACACCCAACCTATCGTGTTAGATATGCTTGACATCACTATAATCGTGTCCATTAAAGATCCATTGCTTGCAGCCTATCTCTCGCACGTCTTCAGTGCACACATCCAGCACATTAGATACAACAACTAGGTCTAGTTGCTTACTTTCCCCGTCTACATCTAAGATTTTGTGTGAGTGATTTTAAAAGTCTCCCTAAGACTAGTAAAGGACTTTGCAGGTGATCAGGACCTTAACAGTGACGGGTGTTAACTCAGCCCTGAATGAGAATGCATGCGCCATATGCAAGGGAAATAAAATATCAAGAGATGGAGACAATATCTTTTGCTTGTCCTGTGAGGATTTAGGTCCAATTTGGAGTTAAAGCCATGATAGAAAGGCTGCCTTCTACAACCTATATATATATATATATATATATAATAAATCTAAAATTCACTATAAAGTACTTTAAAAGGATTCTCTCTTTTTCACCCAAAGAAAAATAAAAAATATATATAGATATATATATAATCCTTTTTTAAATACTTTAAAGTTAATATAATATATACATATATAATAATACAAATGTATAAGTATAAATATAAACAAATACATATATATTTATACATATTTACATATATATTTATATGATCTAATATTTATAAATATTTATATTTATATAAATTCTATGTATCTCGTGAAAGTATGCAGGAGCTAGTCTTCATCCAGATTTGAGGTGCATACACAATTCTTAATTGTATCTTTCAAGTGAGTGCTTTTGACTTTGAAATCAACAATTGATTTCGACCTTCGTAGCCTGAAAATGGCAAAAAATATGCAATCGACGGGTCAAAATCAGTGCCTACGTAATGGCGACTACTAAGACTCAAAATGATAGTAAAAAGACTTGAAAATTTTTGTTTGATGTAAGTATTTGTGTGCATGAAATTTGCGTTCAAACCGGTGCTATTTGGCCTTCAAACGGCCAAGATACAAGCCCCGAAGAAGGGGTAAAAATATTAGGGGGGTTAGAGATGCGTTAAAGTAGTAGGGACTGTCGTGTTAATAATGGGCCTAGGATTTTTCCACAAGTGAGGGAACGTGCCAGTGTAGACGGATCGTCAATCGAAGGTCACGGTGCAAAAGCAGCCCACACGAGGGTGCAAATTGACGAGTGTTATGGATGCCTATATGGTGTGGAATGGGCTGGAAAATTCGTGGTAGTGCTTTTTTTCCTTGTGTGAAACGGCGGTTCAAACTAGGTTCAATTTAGCCGCCAAACAAGCGAGCTATGGAGGGTCAAATGTAGGTTAAAATTTGGTGCAAGTAGGGGTGTCTTGAGTCCTAACTGGGTGTGAATGTACTGAAAGTCTAACTAGGGGAGACTTACTGACCTAACCTCATTGACTTATTAACTAAATGAATCAAGTTAGTGTAACTGTTAGCTAGACACTAACCTTTTATCCCAATCGAAATTTGGTTACTCTCACCTAACTAGGGGCCTAGCTAATTGTAGTTAGTTGAACTAGCTATAGTTAGTTTAGTAACTAAGATAGTGTTAATCTAACCTAACCTAAATGAAACCTAACCTAACCTAGCTAGGGTTAATGGGGGTTAGGTTAGAGCACTCTCTCTTCTTTTTTTTTTGGAAACAGAAGGGGGGGGGGTGGCCACCCATTAGAGAAGAGGAAGAGTGGGGTGTGGAGGTGTGAGGAGGGTAAGGGGAGAGGGGTGGTGAGGGTAGTAGAGAGCAGAGGGGAGGATCGATGGGAAGGGATGGAGGGATGGCAAGGAGTGATCTCGTCGAGAGAGGTTCTGCTGGCGCCAGGTGCCCAATGTGGCTAAGGGCTTGCAAGGCCCTTAAGGGCCTTAAGAGAGGAGGTGGAGGGGGGAGGGGGCGGGAGGTGGAGGAAGGGGGGGGGGGAGGTGGATGTGGAGGAGAGGGGGGGGGGGGGGGGGAGAGAGGGGAATTGGTGGGCTGGAGGTGGAGGTGGAGGTGGAGGAGAGGGGGGCGGGAGGGGGGAATGGGGGATGGGGGATGGATGAAAGAATGGGAGGTGGTGGGGAGGAAGATGATGGGAGGTGGAGATGGAGATGGAGATGGAGATGGAGATGGAGATGGAGATGGAGATGGAGATGGAGATGGAGATGGAGGGGGGCTGATGGAAAAAGTGGTGGTGGAGGGAGGGGTTGACGGAAAAAGTGGTGGTGGTGGTGGTGGAAATGATGGATGGAATTTGGAGGACGGAAAATAGACATAGATGGAAAACATCGAGGCTTAACGGAATTTAGAGGTGGAAGTGGCTTGAAAAGTGTGGGGAAAGAAGTGAGGGGGTGTTGGTGTTGCTCTTATAGGATGTGGGGGATTAAGGATTAATTTTGGGTGTTTAGTCTATTGATGTGATTATGTAAGGCAACATTATCCTTTTGCAACACTTGGAAGCATTTTTTCACTCCTTTGCCTTGAGAGATGTAACTTGAATGGCTTTTCGAAGGGTGTTCTTTTTCATACATGCAAACACGTGCTCCACTTTCACTTCAGCCGCTAATCTCCCTGGCAGCGACACCAAAATGTTGTTTCTCTTTCTCCCAAGTGCAGATTCTGAGGTTGTTGGTCACCTACAGTTGTGTTGTTGCTCGTTGTAGCATAGGTGTTCACAAGTGTAGCATAGGTCCTTGGGTTGTATTCCAGTGAGAGGTGTAGGCTAAAGCATGGAAAGTAGATCTCATGCATGCATGGGTGAGAAAGAGGGCTTGATCATAATGATTGATGGAGGCTCTCACCTCCATGGGAGTTCAAGGGTTTGGAAGGGGATTTCAAGGTTCGAAAAGGGGATAGGGTTGAGAGATCTATCTAGGAGTTCTAGCATTTTAGAGAGGGCTGCAGGGTTTAGGAGGAGTTTAGGGTTGAGGAGTCGAGAGCTATTCTCCTTTGCAGATTCAAAGTGTGCCATTTTGGACAGTCGATCAACAATTACCATAATCTGAGTGTTACCTCCAGAGGATCGTGGTAGTGTTGTAATGAAATCCATGAAAATACTTTCCCATACGTCACAGATCGTGACACTAGCACTGATGTTACCGCACCCCTTTCACTTTCTGTAGGCCATTTCTCAGGTTAGAGAGCATCGCCTCTTGGGCGTGCATTTGTGTTAGTAGGGTTGTTACACTACAAACTTTAGGGTGCAGGCTAAAGCTTGTGACGACTCAAGACTAGTATTCACGTGAATAGCCTGATGTTGCTGCCTCAAATGCTTCCACCAATCGTGACACCATAGCTCGTGTTCTTTGCTTCGATGGCAATGATTGAATGTGTGCATCTGCAATCACTTCTTGTTGTTACTCTGCAAGGAGTCTCATTTCTTCTCATTGTTTCTCCCTTCGCAGATATTGCAAAAGTGCCTTCCATTGCCATTTTGATTCATTCCATTGCTTTCCTTGACCCACAATGTGCTCCTTGTGCCTTGACAAGGCTTTTCAGCTTTCTTGTCTTACAGTCTCTGTCTGCTTCTCTTTCAAGCCATGGCAGGCTGCATTTGCCATTGATGCCATGGCCATGATTAGTCTAGAATAGACCCAGAGAAGCTAGTTAGTGAGGCAAGCAAAAGAATAGAAGACAACTTACTTGAAAGAAGACAATGCCAAACCAAAGTCTGCGCAAGGTCACGTCGAGGTCCGTGCAATTTGCAAGGCAGGGGCAGGTTGCAGGTATGTAATCTATCAAGATTTGATGGGCGAAGGGTATGAAAATTTACTGGAGTAGAAAAATTTTTAGCTACTGGTTTTTCCCCCTTTGGCGATACACATTAGAAGAATTGGATATCCCAAACAAGTGCAATATGGCCTAAAATGCTTTAAAACACAAATAGGTCAAAGGGCACGCTATTGGGTTTGATGCTATGTATTATGAAATCCAATGACCTTTGGCATGCTTATGAGCCATATAGCAAGCATGCATGGAAAAAGAAAAAATTCAAAATTGTAAATAGTGTTGGATTTATTAAAAGATCTTTGCACATGCACAAATTGCACATTTTCAACTTCTTCCATTTTTGGGTAAATCTAGATACCAATACTAATAACAACTATCAATGTTTCAAGACCACCATGCAGTAGTCCGTGTCCATCACTTTAGCACAACATTGGAGTCCCATTTATCCATGCTTGATGTTATCATTTAGGTGTGTCCTTGGGTTGAGGAGAAGCTCACGTAGTGTACTTTTGAATTATTACTTGGTTGCATGGATGTATAGAACAAAATTTTGATGTTTTTGAATAAATGGCTCTATCATATAGTCTTTAGGATTCATGCTTCACATGCAATATAGCACTTGTAATGCTTTAATGGTCTCATTCCAAATCCTCATTCCATAATCTTTTGGTCTCATGTTCAATTTTCAATGTGTACTACAACTTGAAGCCAAATTTTGCCGAATTTTGTTGAGCAATGCATAAGTTATGGGTCATGGAAGATACTTATATACAAAAAATTCCCTGAACCTCACCAAAAATGGCTACAGCCAAGCAAACAATGACCCAGAAAGAACATATGAGAGGACGGGATTTAGAGTCATGCACAGGAGAAGGGTACCATATCCATTGGACCTTGCTCTTCTCCCCAGACACATGTCACGTGAATGGATACAAGAAGCTCTTCGTAAAGCCAAATATGATGAAGAGGACGGTAACTGATCAAGAGCTAGCACTTGTAGTTGGATGTATGCCACATGTTCCTACCTTTCTATTTGATTTGGGTATTTGTGGTCACAATGGCTACAAATGCATCCTCATTATTTTAACCATGTTCTTTTGTAATACAAAAAGTATAGTGCATTATGGTCACATGGACAGCATTTTTATGTAGAACACATATCAATTCAAGGAGAGTCACCTACAATTGTGGAGTCATGGCCAACTTTGTACAACATAGCCGAGCAAGTGCTTCTGATAACAATCTTCTCTCCTTGTAGTTAGATTATTGTGGGACCATACGTGACATCTATGAAGTTGATTTTGGACAATTTGGTATTTCATTCTCGATGTCAAATGGTTTAGAACTATCTACAAGGGTCCCAATGCTACAGTCAGGAGAGACAGCAGTGGTTTCTTTGCCATCGACTCCACCAAACTCTGGACCGATGAAAGTGATACTTTTGTTCTTTCAGAGCATTGTGTATAGATACTGAAACGATTAAAAGCTAATATCTTTGTTTTCAAACAATTATAGGTAGATGTTCATATATATATTTATATACATACACACACACACACACACTTTTAAGCATATGCTAATATAATTGATGACATTTAATTTGCATCTTCAATGTAGGTGGTCTTTCATCTGGACCAAGATGGTGGTATGTGGTCTAAGTTGCTCCTCAAAGCAAACATATTTTTGAAGAAAGGGATGTGGATAAGGAGATGGCACCAATAGATCTAGCTAATGATGCCGATGGATCTAGACAATAAGGGCTAGGATGAAGGTGACCATAATGACACTGTAATGAAGGAAGGTGGAGATCACAACATTGGGGAAGAAGAGGGAGAATTAGAGGGTGAACTAGAGGATCAAGTCTTAGGTAGACATGCAATAGAGGATGATGATATAGGTGATCTATTGTATGTAAACTTAGAGGTAGACTTATTTGGCATGCAAGACTTGGCTCAAGACGAAGCTATCGATGTAAATGCTATTGATTGATTGTTTTGACATGGATGAGGCTTCCTCTCTTTGGCCCTCTCATTTTTATAATGGCATTTTGTACATTGGTATGTTAAGTTTACCATCAATATATGAGTGTTTTGATCTCAAATTTGGTGTACATACTCTTATATTTTGTATCTTTCAAATGACCAAACTTTTGGTGAAATTTTATTTTGGGTCCCCTTAGAAATGACATTATGTAGAAACATCGGTATGGAAAATTTAGCCTAGAGTCGGTATCGGTGATAATGTCAGAGTTGGTGCAAGCATCGGTAGTCGTCGGTATGCACATTGGTATAGGATTCGATATATACCAATGCCTATACAAACACGCATACCGATGTCTGTACCACCTATCATTTCATCATTGATACAACACCTCCCCTACCCACCAATTGTACCAATGATTTTTGTGCTCACGCCTGTGAAGCATTGGTAGATAGTGTCGGAAAGAGGCCTATGTCTGATAGTGAGACTAAGTTTGAACTTGTGACTAGATGCATGTGATAATTGAATTTGCATTAGTTGCATTTATCAAGGTAATCAATCAAGATACATCTAATAGGCACTTTATTTCAGCCCACAAGATTTGCATGAATTTTTGGGACAAAATATAAGAATAAGAGAGAGAGAGAGAGAGAGAGAGAGAGAGAGAGAGAGAGAGAGATTCTCTTGTAGAAGGAGTATAGAAGACACAACAAGAGATCATCAAAAGGAAATTTCATATATGGAAACATTCCAGAAACAAAATACAACCTTATATTTAATGATGACTCATTTAGAAACGTTGTTGCAATAAATGACTAGTATTAAACTTTACCAGCATAAGTAGCAGTCTCAGAAGTTACAAAGTAATTTGCATACTTTACTATATTTGATGGTACCGCTCCATCTCTTCTGGGTCATTTGCAGTAGTGAACCATCAGTGAACACATCTTGAAATAGTAAACTAGTAGGTTAACAATACTTGCCACTTTTACTCTATGAACTAGCAGTGAACCCTCAGTAAACACATCTTGAAATAGTAAACTAGTAGGTTAACAATACTTGCCACTTCTACTCTATGGACTAGCACTACTATGTTAGAAGTGCTTGCTTAGTAGTTACTATTGCTAGTGATTAGTAGTGTTAGGTAGTAATCAAGGATTCACAAGAGATTTAAATTGGTTAATTTAAAACGTTTTAAAGGTTTTGGACAAAAAAACAGTGATTTAAACCATCCCAATGGTGATTTTTTCTCGCCACTAGCTATGCTTGATTGTTGTGTGGTAATTTCATGTCACCACATGGTAATTTTATACACCACTTAGTGTTATAATAACACCATGTGGTATTAAAATGTTGCCATGTTGTATGGCGCAAATGTTATGGCATGGTACACACACACACATACACACATACACACAATCCAATGCCATATTACTATATGCTTTTTCTAAGAGACTTACACTCTAAGATCGAGCTTTGGTGACTCTCAAAAGAACAAAAATGGCAAAAACAAAAGGATAGTCAAGTAGCTTAAAGGACTTAATAAAGCTTCACATTAAAAAATGTGAGTTTTATTATATCCTTTTGAAAAGTATTTTGTGTGGATTACATTGTGTAGCTCACTTTTAGTGACTTTGATCAACTCACACCTAGATAGAAGTTGTGTGGATTACACTGTGTAGCTCACTTTTGGTGACTTTGATCAACTCACACCTAGATACAAGTATCTTAATGTTTGTAGTTAGTAGAAATTTTTTAAAGTTTTTTTTTAATTTTTTAAAGATATAAGATGTTTAGTTTAATTTGTAGCTTGTAAAAAATGTATTTTTCAGTATATGATAATTGAACTTTTCTAGTAAATATGTAGTTATAAAAAATTATTAAGTTTCATTTTTTAGTAGTTAATATGCAGTT
Source organism: Dipteris shenzhenensis (assembly GCF_047967505.1). Taxonomy (NCBI): domain Eukaryota; kingdom Viridiplantae; phylum Streptophyta; class Polypodiopsida; order Gleicheniales; family Dipteridaceae; genus Dipteris; species Dipteris shenzhenensis. The sequence continues at coordinate 7,933,764 of NC_141624.1, read as the reverse complement.
AGTAAAAGTAGCCTATTTGTTGTTTTACTAGTAGACAAAAATGGTTGATAGTAGCAAATTGCTATCTATTTCAAAAACAATCTATAGACATGACAATATTTATTTTAATACATTGCAAACTTTTTTTTTGGGATGTTTATTGCATAATATTATAAATGATAGTAATCTATTATATATAATAGTCAATTTAATAATATTATAAATGATAAAGATTATATGTTGTAGGAACAATATTAAAGCATAGAGGTTTGAACAACATTGTTCTTTTTACTAATGTGGGTGTTTTAGGTTTGAAGCTTCTCAAGAACAGTGTCAAAAAATTGTTTGGCAATATCTTGGATGTTTGTAGCCAAAGACAAAATATTGCAAATTTGCTCATCCCTTAGTTTATAATATACAAAATTGTTACATTATAAACAAGCATTTGAATCTTGATCTTCAAATATTAGAGATGTCTAGAGTCATTAGGGATAGTTGATAGTTATCTAAAAAGAATAAGAATCACAATCCATGATGTGAACAGCCGATGTTGCCTATACTTGCCTAAACAAGAACACCTTCTCCTATTAGCCCATCCATACTTAGCCTAAATGTAAATGTAAATGGATACCACATAACCAAGATGATCTAGAACATCTTTGCCAATCACACATCTGGACGAGAAGCTTGTAATTACAAGCACATCTAAGACAATAACCAACTCTAGTTGTGATATGCATGTCTAAAATTCTACAATAAAAAGATATAATAGCAGCACAAAACCAAGATGATCTAGATCAACTTTGCCAATCACACATCTGGTTGGGAAGTCATCATTAAGGTGATCAAGGCCAACCATTTCAAATAACTACAAAGCTACACGGGCCAGATAATAATTGGCTCTACTCAATGCCTACATGATGTATTGTTAACCCTGTGGCAACAAGGGCCAGAAGTGCAGTCTATGACAACAACGATGAGAGCATTATGTGTTAGATAGCGACAAAGCTTTGCTTAAGCCCGAAAGATTGTATGATGGATCTTAAAGGATGAGGATAGTCAAAATCCTCTCTAAAAAAGATCCAATCATGTTTCCAAAGTCAGGATCTAGAGAGAGAAAGACTAAAAGCCTACACTTTTTGAGGTCCCCCGACTTTGTGTTGAGACCCAAAAGGTCTTCCCACTTTGTGTAGAGACCCAAAAGGTCCCCCCACTTTGTGTAGAGACTCAAAGGTCCCCCCCACCTTGTGAGACTAAAGGTCCCCCTACTTTGTGTAGAGACCCAAAAGGCCCCCCCCAAAAGTGGAGGGACTCTTGTCCAAAAGGTCTCCTACAAAAGAGGTCCCATCACGGAGGTACCTACTTTGGGGTTCAATGTTCAAGCTCACTATAGTGTTCATGTGATTGATCTCCATTGTTGTGTCCATGCTCTCTTCGATGCTCTCTTAACTATCGTGTTCTACCATGCCCTTAGCCTTGCACTCTCTACCCTTGTACTCCATCCTCCTCCCCTCCCTCCTTCCTCCTCCTTCCTCCCTCCTCCTCTCTTCTCCTCCTTAATCCTCCCTCCTTGCTCCCTCCCACTCCTCCTTCCTCCCTCCTCCCTCCTCCACCTTCCTCCTCCTCCTCCTCCTCCTCCTCCTCCTCCTCCTCCTCCTCCTCCTTCTCCTCCTCGTCCTCGTCCTCCTCCCCTGCCTCCTCCTCCTCCCTCCTCCTCCTCCTCCTTTCTCTGACCTCCTCTGTCCTCCCTCCCTCCTCCTCCCTCCTCCTCCTTCTCCTCCCTCCTCACTTGTCCTTCCTTCACAACCCTCACCCCTTGGGATAGTTTACTTGTTTTATTTCTTAAATCAATCTTGGACTAAATGTGATTGTCCTAAACCAACCCGGTGGTTGAAACATCATGCAACCATAGGCTAGTTCATCTTAATCGCCAGTTATGTGATTGTCCTAAACTAGTGTGGTTGAATAGATATTAGTTGTAGCTCAGCCTGGTGGCATGGTTGAGCAAAAATTAACATCAATATATTTTGCAACAGAATAGAATTTATATATTGTTATTTTACTAAACCAGCCCGGTGGTTGGAACATCATGCAATCATGGTGGCTGGTTCAACTTAATCATCAACTGTGTGAATGTCTTGAACTAGCATGGTTGAATAGACATTAGTTGCCTGGTTCAGCTTAATCACCAGTTGTGTGATTGTCCTGAACTAGCATGGTTGAATAGACATTAGTTGTTGACCAGCCTGGTGGCGTGGTTGAGCAAAACTTAACAGCAATATATTTCGCATCAGAAAAGAAATATATTGTTATTTTACTAAACTAACCTAGTGGTTGGAACATCATGCAACCATGGCTGCTTCAGCTCAATCACCAATTATGTGATTGTCCTGAACTAGTGTGGTTGAACATACATTAGTTGTTGACCAGCCCAGTGGTTGAAATTATTGTGTTTCTTAGTACTTTAATTTGTTAAATTTAACTTCCTACTATTCAAGTCATATACCGCTATTTGTAGACCGGGATGGCTTGGACTTAATATGATTTTCCCAAACTAGCCTAGTGTTGGTTCAAGACAAACAGCAATTATTGAGTAAAATTGTGATTACAATTGTGAAATTCCAAAATGAAAAGATTTTGTGAAATGTTATCCTCTAATTGTGAAATTTAGAAATGAAAAAAAAATGCTTGTTATTGTGCCTAATATGTGAAGTTGAGACTGTCAAGCTAAACCAGCCTGGTGGTTAAAATTGTGATAGTGTCCTAAACCATCCCGATGGTTGAAATCGTGGTTGTCCTAAACCAGCCAGTGGTTGACTGTTTTAAACGTGTTTTAAACCAGCCTGGTGATTGAAATTGTGATTGAAATTGTGGTTGTCCTAAACCAGCCTGGTGATTGAAATTGTGGTTGTCCTAAACCAGCCAGTGGTTGACTGTTTTAAACGTGTCCTAAACAAGCACAGTGGTTGAAAATTGTTTTGCTTCATTATATACTTTAATTAGACCGCATTTTTGTGCATACTGTTTTTTGTCTTGTTTTAGTAGTGCAAAAAGGAGGCTCACTATACTATTGTTCCATTTAAAAGAGGACTCATTGTTCTAGTGTTCTTGCATGTTGGGTTAGTAGGACAGAGTCGTATCTTAAGTTTATGGATCCGAATCCTGACATTTCAATTGGGCAAAGGAGCTTTGATCATTGTAAGGCCTGGTACATCAAGCAACTCAAAGATAGGAATGTTTGTTGTTGCAAAATACACATAGAATTTGACCTGGCCTGACAAGCTATGAATGACTTGAGATCTGGTCGTGTTGGAGCATTGCTCCATGGGGATCGATGCCCATGTCTCCCCGATAAATGCGCATTTTGTAGGCCACCTAGATCCTCATCATGTGTTGCAAGGGAGAGTAGGTTTTGTAGCCTAAGGTCTCTATGGGAGCTAGTGGTTTGTCCAAAGGGAGACCGTGAGTGGCACCACATTGAATGCATTTGTGGCAGATGCAAGCATTGCAGTCTGAAGCTGAAGAAGAAGACATTTCATGTCTATCCAAATGAAATGAATGAAGACAACCATGTTGCTCTAAAATGGAGGAGATTTGAAAATGTCAATGTTGAAGGATCTGATAAAAAGAGATGGCTACTATCACATAAGAGCACTCAGTGGAGGGAGCTTATAGGTCATGTGGTTCAATCCATCCCAAAATATGTGCTTCACAATTTCATGGCCAGCTGGTAGGATAAGCAGTTCAGGATGTGACTTGCCAATTTTCCCCATGACACTATTGTCTCTTTCATAGATTTTGTTGAAAATTATTCATTTAAAGAACAAGATGAGAAACAATGTGCTCACTGGTACAACAAGCAAATAACAATTCTTGTGCTACATGTCATGTATAGTCACTTGCTTGATTCTTCTATGACTGATGCCAATCTGCTTGACTCACAGGAGTCCAGGTCAATGCAATGCACATACCATTTCAACATTTCAAATGATAGGAAACCAGACACCATATTTGTGTAGCATGCTTTTCTACTACATTGGGAATGGCTGAAAAAAGAAATCCCCATGCAAAAAATATAAAACAACATTGGGTGTGGTCAGATGGTGTTGCCTCTCAATTTAAATCAGCCCATGGATTCTACTTATTCTCAGGGTTCAAATCCCTAACCGGTCTAGACATTATGTGGGATTTTTTTGGGTCTAGCCATGGCAAGGATGAACACCGAACATGATGGATGTGGTTTTGTTATTAAGCGAGCTCTATTTAAACACCAATTAACATGCCCTCAAGAAAAACTCAATGATGCCCATGATGCTGTAACATGGCTTACAGCCAACTTCTCCACAAGTGCACATTCAACATATAGTAAACAAAGGCTTAAGAATAGTGTAGTACATACAGTCTTCCATGAAGTGAAAGTGGATGAAGTGCAAAGGAGAAGCCGACATGATTGCGGGAAAATTAAAGGATTTCATGGTCTGCACAGCATATGGGGATTTTTAAACAACCAACTGATTAAAACAAGAAAACTTTCAATCTTGTTTCTGTAGTGCATGCATCATAGGGGATCATGACAATTGTGAGAACATGGTAACTGTGAAGACATGGGAGTGAGTTCAAGTTTCCCCTCTACATTCATATGGAGTGACCAGCAATGGAGAGACAAACAACTACTCGCCATAGTTTCGAGAGAGTTTCGATGACCTCACTGACTATCTGGAAGAGGGGGATAACTTTGCAATTGTCACTGCCGTTGGGGAGAACAAGGAAGGTGACCCATACTTTCTGTTGGAGTGCACAAAACCTAAGCACAAGGTTGAGCTAGCATTTAAAGATAATTGGGGAACAACCTATGAGAAGTGGTATGTAGTACTCTTAGCTTTATGCTACAAAAAAACATCCAAGAGCGGCCACAATTATGAACTGCTACATAAGAGTGCACAAAAATTTGTGGCCTCTCATCTAGTAAGAGCTATTAAATTCCAAATGCAATTTGTGCCACAACAAAAGAAGGGCAAGAGTGTCTTCAAATTGGATTTAGACACGCATGAGTAGTGTCTTAGAGTGGGGATGAGGATGATTAAGAATGTACTAACAAAATGTCTTGGATTTAGACATGCATGAGCACATCTTGGGGTGTCTTTGAGTGATGGACGAGGATGACTAAGATAGTACTAACAAAAGGTACTCTCATTGCAAGGAAACAATATTCCACTTATCTTGGAAAATGGCCTGAGGTCCTAAGCTACACTTATACTACGAATGACAACACCGATATATCCATAGGTGACAAAAAGCCTCGAAATGCTGCATACTGAGGATACCCTGCTCTTCCTATGAAAGCCATAGGAAAGAGCCAACATTAAGAGAAACTATTAGGAAGAATAAGAAAGAATAGGGGAATATTAGAAAAAAAATCAATTGGGAAATGTTGGGAAAAAGTCATGGAAAATAAGAAAAAAGTAGGGAGAATTAAGGAAAGTGAGCGTAAATAGGGAAAAGTAGGAAAATTTAGGGGGGAAAGGATAAAGGAAATAAGGAGGGGGGAAAAGAAGAGGAAGGGACGCAGGGGGAAGAAAAAGGGGGGGAAAGGGTTGTGTGTGAACTCCATGCCAATAAGCACAAATATGGAAAGGGGAGGGGAGTGTCACTTAAGCACCCTCCATATCCAAGGAAATCATGCATGGTCTGCATCTAATCAAAACATCATGATCTTTCTTGTAGCTCTGGACATATCAAAGACACAAATCCCTCTCCATAGGGTTTAGAGCTCCTCCATTAGTGGTGCTATGTACATGTCCATATTATTTGCTTCATACTTCCCTAGGCCCTAAGAAGGAAAAGCACAAGTTGTCTCTTCTTTCATATGATGTTGACCAAGATGCTGAGCATAGTCCAAAAAGGATTCATGCCATCCATGGAAATCTTGAGATTAGTCAAATGATGTGTAGCATGCCATGTCAACAATTTTGATATGGACTTACAACTGAACATATGTAAGATCCTCTTAATAATAGCAAAATAACTCAATACCTTTATTGGGATGGTTTGGCCCTATAAGTCCTATCTGTTAAAAATATACCCACAATCTAGATACCTAACAAAATCCCCATACTCATGTTCAAAAGAGTACTACGCAATCATTGGGACAAGCATGGATAGTATTGTAGTTTACACCAACACTCATCAACATATTCTTTGCTTTATATCTTGATATTAGTATAATATATTGGTTCTAGCAACATCTTTTGGATCAACTTGTTCCAAATCCTAATCTCACACAATGTTAGTAACATGATGATAATGATTGATAAAAGACTAACCCCTAAGTCCTTAACTCAGAGTCCAAACTCATACCTTGGTAAAGATGAGACATTGGTGTCTGACTACCTTGATAAACATAGACACTAGTGTCTAGCTACCATAAGTTTCTTGCACATTTAGGATCAAAAGGCAAGCCCATAGCTTCAATATGTGTGTGCCATCATACCAGGGATTTATGGTAACTCCCTCATCATGGCCTTATACTTGGACATGACATGAACATGCTCAGTCATGCCTCGAAAGACTAGATCCATCTTGTCCTCCATCCCCTTATATCAGACATCAAAAATGCTATCCTCATATGTGTCCTTAAAGACATTATGGAGACTTGGGGACTCAAATGGGCCTCAAATTAGTGTTTACTAATTTTTTAGCATTAGGGAGGGATTTGAGCTAGGGACCAATGCAAATGGTCCTTTTTGTGTTCCAATGCCATGTTGAGGTGGCATGCATACTTACTAAGGCTAGGGAAATATGTGTTTTCAATTTGAATACTTTGGTTTATGCTCAAATAGAACCATGGATTTTGAAAAAAACCACCAAGTTTGGGGAGAAGTATGATTCCATGTTGTTGAGAGTTGTGGTGCCATGAGCACATAGATTAAAGGGCAAAGGTATGTGATAAGGAATGTATTAAAGTAGCCACCCTATGATGTGGACTACATGATGTGGAGATGTGGATTGAGGATATCCACAAGAAGAGATGTGGATGAGAGGATCCCACATGTGTTGACTATTCAAGGGGCATTCTCTATATAAGAGGCCTATCATGTATTGTTGAACACACATTGCAAGAGATATAGATTTGCTATCTCCCTCTCATGTCTTATTTAGTGTGCTTTGAGCATCCTTAGTTCTTTCACTGATCTTGTGTGCACTAGGCTAGAACGACCTGCACTTTGTCATGGTATCAGAGCTTAGGACTAGTCTCCTAAGGCACACTTTAGGAAGCTTATGTTTTCTTCTAGGTTAGTTCTAGTTTTAGATTGAGAGTTATCTTCCCTGGCGGAGAGAATTTCAGTTTGTTTTGGGGAAGTTCCACTCATTGAGAGAGCTTGAGAGCTATTTAACTCTATTCTTTGAGAGAGAGAGAGTCAAGGGAGAGTCTCTTTGGTATACTATGCATGTTTTTTGGTTTCAAGGATTTCAGTTTCTTCTATGAGTAAGAGCGATCTCCTTAGAGCCTTGCATCAAGCTCTCCATCTACAAGCGGCTGCTTGTGTGAACTTGCACCATCAGCTTGCCAGGAACTTTTGTAAGTTAGCAGCCCCCATGATTCTCAAAATTTGGAGATAGTAGCTCGGAATAGTAGTCTGCATATTAAGGCTTGGTTTTGTCAAACTCCTTCAAGACAAGCACAGCCATGGACAGATTACACTCGACCTTATCCAGATGCTCGATCTCTGACTAGAAGAACCAACCTGTGCATACAATAATCTCCTGGCTCCTACTCGACCTATTCCACATCCAACAAGCTCACGAACTATAGTGAACATCTAGAACCATCTTCTTCATAGGTGGCTCTCTCTAACCACAAGCTCGACTCGAGCTCCTGAACAACCAGCTTCCATGCAAGCTTTCTCCTCTACTGAATGATGCTCCCCTCCAACAAGTGCAGTTCCAACTCCTTATCAAGCGTCTCCACTGCACTGCATCTCCTACGGCCCTTTGACTAAGCACCGACGTGCACGTCAGAGTGAGATGAATAGCCTTGTCTACTAGTCGTCTGAATAGGCATCTTCACAACGCTCCAACTAGTCGTCACCTACGACCAACAGCACGGGATTGCCAACTTCTCCAAAGGCCAGCAGCAGCAACCAAAACTCTATGTCTCTAGCAACAAACCTTCCATCAATGAGCCAGCCAGCGGCTTCTCCATAATGCCTGTAATGGATGGGCTTCAGATGACACGCTCTAGCCTCAGCGAGGACAGCACGCTCTCTGTGTTTCTCCATGGTAGAAGACCTATAGCAAGCACATCATTAACAAGAACGACTCTCCATTAGCCACCAAGTTGTACCAAATTAAGCAAGCAACCATCGACTACAAGGCTACTAACTTCTGTGACCCGACGGTGGGAGGGGGAGTGTAGAGAGGCTTTTCAAACGACAACGGATCAATTTTCAGTGTGAAAGCATCTCTTTGCAACTTCCTCTATGAGCTTGCACCCCCCGGCTTCCATCACATGACCTTCAGCCTGTCGTCGCAGAGAAAGCTTCAAACCTTCTCTTTCTTCTCCTAAGGTTAGACCTTAGAAAATTGCCACATGGTAGATAATAACTAACCAGGGTTAGTTAGAAGCACCCTTGGTTAAATGTGGAGTCACCAGGGTTAGTTCAACCCTGGTCAAGTAACTGTGGTAAAGATTAACCATGGTTAGGTTTAGGATAAGGATTGGTTAATATCCCACATCATCTATAGTGCCACCTAAGCACAGTTTGTAAGCAGCATGTGAATCCATGTGCCACATCATCAAGGCCCCCTCTTCTTCACAGAATCTTTGACAAGCCATAACTTGCAATCCAGGAGGAATTTGCACACGCTCCAAAAAGGAAAAGTGATTGTCTTTTCGAGCTCTATGCACTTGTCAAGTCAAAATCATTGTATGCAATCAGACACTGCCAATATTGAAAGAAATCAATTGGTAAGACCTTTGCAATAAATGGAAAAGCGACGCATGAATGCAAAAAGCATGCCAAAAGCACAAGTGCATGAGATGACCATAGCACAAAGCATGGCATCCACACATAAAGCATTAAGGCACATGGAAGAACAAAGCATCATGCATCTAGATACGTCAAGCGAAGAAGCAAACACCATCGACATGAAGCATTAAAAAGCAAAATCCTTGCCACCTTCAGCCCACATGTTTTGTAAATCAAGCTTGACCACCTGAGAGTAGCTATGAAAGCACCCAGGGAAGGTATTGACACGTAAACCACACTTGACCACCTTAAGTAGCAATGCATGCACTAAGGGGAGGTGATGGAATGTAACTCACATCTGACCACCTTGCAGTAGCCAAAGGATCATGGCACCAAGGGGAGGTGTTGAGAGTCGTGGTGCCATGAGCACATAGATTAAAGGGCAAAGGTATGTGATAAGGAATGTATTAAAGTAGCCACCCTATGATGTGGACTACATGATGTGGAGATGTGGATTGAGGATATCCACAAGAAGAGATGTGGATGAGAGGATCCCACATGTGTTGACTATTCAAGGGGAACTCTCTATATAAGAGGCCTATCATGTATTATTGAACACACATTGCAAGAGATGAGCAAGAGATATAGATTTGCTCTCTCCCTCTCATGTCTTATTCTGCTTTGAGCCTCCTTAGTTCTTTCACTAATCTTGTGTGCACTAGGCTAGAATGACCCGCACTTTGTCACATGTATCCTATGAACCACATTTTTTAAATATGCACACATGTGTGCATCTAACAACAAGGTGAGTGTGCTATGTGTCCTAATTGCCCCAAAATTCCAAACATCACATTAAGTTATTGGCAAATGAATGTGTGATTTCTACATGGAAATTTAGATTTGCACGAGACTAGAGTAGAGAAGGCAACCACGCATGCCTACCATGTGATGAAGTGCCTCATCTAGCCCACCCACAAAAATTTTGAAGCACCTTGTGCACCTTCAAAAAATTTAAGCACCTTGTGCGCCTTCAAAAATTAGACCCAAGACAACCTGCTTCACATTCAAACACCTTGACCACTCGGCTACTACCACACCATGATATACATATAAATACATATGCATATCTAGATAAGTATTTTCCTATTTAACATATAATTATGGTAGCTCATTTTAGATGGCAAGGGACACCGATTGTCAGGTGTATCCCCTCTAATTAGCATTGTAAGATAGATGTGAGAGAGATGTAATAGCTGTGAACAAGTGTGATGAATGGATATGTGTATTGCCTCTAAGATTCCTATTCACATGTTTATGATTCTATTATTTATTATTTTGTGATTCTATAATTATCTATATTTTATTCCAATGGTACTATTTCCTACAATGTGTATTGTTTTGACAATGTTGTCGACATGATGTACTCCTCTGCAATATGTTTATGATCTATTCATTAGTTTCCTCTTCTTTTTGAGAGATTAGATCCTCAAGATATAGTCATAACAATCGCACATTAGGAAGTATTAGAAAGGGATACCAAAGGCAAAATCATATGCTGGTAGCAGAGGGATTGGAACCCATAATAGAGGAACCAATAAAAGATTTTGACAAGGAACAATAGTTTAACAGTATCCATGGCAGTCCACGATTTTTGACCCTAGCAGCACCTCAAGGGATAGCCAGAACAATCACTGCAACCAAATGACTACGTAGCTTCACCTTCATGTCAGTAGGCGGATCCCGTTCCTTTTGATCCACAAAAGAAAACAAATTCTATGTTTAATTTTAATTTTAACAAATTCACATAGTAAAAATGACCTGACAAATTCTATATTTAATTTTTACCTTTGAGGAGCAAATCATTTTACTAGAGCCTTTCTAAGATCATGTATATTTCCAAGGAACTAAAGTATCCAAACATACAATTCGACAAGATATTATGGGAGGCCCATGCATTTCCTCATTTATTTTCCTTCTCATCCACCACCATGAGGTCATGCACCATGCATAATATCTTATAGTAATGTTCTACCACATCCACTTTTGTTTACTTCACATGCAATATGGGTTGCAGCAAAAATCTTCAGACAAGTAGATCAAGGAGATATCAAAAGGATATATAGTGCGTTTGTAAATGTTGCATCTCTTTTCAGGGTTATGGCCTTTCCATATTTTGAACTAAAAATAGCCATATCTCTTAATGGAGGCATGTTGTTGACAAATGGATTGCACATCTATGATTATGTCATCAAGAACTTTCCAATGATATCTATGTTCACCATCGACATGCTAAAAGTTTCATATGCAAGTACACTAGAGGGATGCCTTCCGCACATGGAATATGGGCATTGATAGAAAGACTTTGATGTAGATCAAGGATATGTTTTTTATTTATAGATATCATACCTCTTTTGCAAAATATGGCCTCGTCATTAAAAAGTCATATCTCTTGATGGAGGAACAATATTAACAAATGCTAATCACATCATCAAGGCTTTTCTAATGTCCAACATCAACATATTATTGGAAGTTCATATACCAGCCATTTGAAGGAAGATTGATCACATCTAAGACCTCTCGTGCACTATTTTAGTTTTGTGGTAGCATAGTGCTTGCTCTTGACATGCTGCATTGGTCTTGAGATGACCCTCAACTATCAAACGATCCAACTCTCTAGTTGGTCACCTATGCAAAATCATATCCACTTAATGGCCTCATGCATTCTTACTCCTCTGCAAAGAATGTATTCACTATATTGATCCCACCTTGTAACTTCACCAACTTGAGCTCTATGTGTATATGGTCTACTAACATAATAATAGAAGGATGCCCAATCTCCACATAGATGCAACTGACACTACCACTCATATAAGGGTCTAAGGGATACATACACTATGCTTCTAGTGAATGCAATGTGTCAACATATGATGGAAAAATAAACAACTCCCATATGTGTTAGTCCAATTGGAAAATCTAAGAGAAAAGCACAACTCTTATCTCATTTATTGCAAACTCTAGAAAAGTGCATCCATTGTAAACTCTAGGTTGTTGACTCCAACAATCAATTAGTGCATCTATGAAAAAAGACTTGTTAATTACCTTCAAAAAGAAATTATTTGCTGACAACAAGCTAGCAAATAAACATCCAAGATTTTGAATGGTAAGGAATCCCCAGTGTGTGATGCGCACATGCATGTGTGTGTGTGTGTGTGTGTGTGTGTGTGTGTGTGTGTGTGTGCGTGTGTGTGTGTGTGTGTGTGTGTGTGTGTGTGTGTGTGTGTGTGTGTGTGTGTGTGTGTGTGTGTGTGTGTGTGTGTGTGTGTGTGTGTGTGTGTGTGTGTGTGTGTGTGTGTGTGTGTGTGTGTGTGTGTGTGTGTGTGTGTGTGTGTGTGTGTGTGTGTAATCTATTATCATGGCCTATGTCCAATTCTTTTTGCCTTTATTGCATTAGACTTCTCAAGATATTTCAGCATACATGTCACAGGCAATGGAAATGCAATGGAAAACAAAGTCATCCAGGAAGGCTCTCCGATTACTAGAAATGGAATATGTATGTTCTCCTCGAAAGAGTGGTGGATTGAATGTGCTTAATTTGCATCTACATGCCTTGTCTTGTAAGATGTCACTACTGTTCACTTTCTCACAACAGGAATAGCCATGGACCCACATGCTTGCATACATGTCTAGGACTATGAAGACACCTGCTTATGGTAAATGGGATGTGGACATATGGGAGGTACTACTTGGCAAATTTATGGGAAAGATTCCAAGGTGTCCTTTTGCCACTGCTCTGATCCTTGATTGGAAGCAAGTTCTTTCCCGCATCAAATGGGCTCCCCCCAATCCAAGGGCCAACTCTCTTCATCAGGAAAGCTTATATTGGAGTGCTGTATTTGACAATCCACTTGCATGTCAGGAGCCTGTTAAGGCCTACAATTTGAGCAAAAGGGATATCAGGCACATAGATGATGTGGTGGATGATTAGAGGCACCTACTTACTTTTCCTCAAGCTATGGCCACATATGGATTACGCATGCATCACAGGCCTATTTGACGAAAGATTACGGAGATGTTACAACATTTTTTGCCTATTCCTCCTCTTTCGCATGATGATAAATTGGTTGATTGGGCACTATGTCCCTCAAGGCTGAACATCCATCCTGTGCCTTTATGTAAGCTCACATCCATTATCACTTATAGGCTTTTGCAGCTGAGGCCTTGGATACATACTTATGCTAATAATCTGTGGCATTTGGTCAAACCACTTACTTGGTGGTGGACCAGGACTATGCATGCATTATGGAAAATTAAGCTTCCTCTCAAGCAGAGGCTTTTCCTCTGGAGATGTATCATAGGCACTCTGCTTGTAGGTGTTACACTAGTCAAATGGAAGATCGCTACAGCCACGGCTTCCTGTCTTCAATGTTTAGCATTTGCAGAGATAGTACCACACCTTCTATGGTTCTGCCCATGTTCTAGGCTTTTGATTCAGAGGATTTCTCAAATGTTACACCTTCATTTTCCCAATACAACCTTTGGGAAAATTTTTTGGATTTTTGGCAGATGTCCCACTCTAGTAAGACCCTACTCCCTTCTCCTTCATTGGGTTTGTTTAGTGGGCTCTTTGGACTTTTTGGACTGCACATAATATGGCATATTTGCAACAACAGTTCACTCAGCCCTATAAGTTCTTTCAAGCCTCCTTAAGGCAATCTGTTTATGATGCCTGCAAGGAAGGTGACCTGGAGACGTCTTTCTTGGAGATAATTTACTCTTGCTTTTGATGGAGACTCTCTGCTTTGGAGACTCTTTTTGTATTACCTAATTCTGTAATATAAGCTACACGCATTACCCCAAAAAAAAAAAGTGTGTGTGTGTGTGTGTAGTAGACATCTACAACACCCCTTACCATAGTGTGTGTGTGTGTGTGTGTGTGTGTGTAGACATTTACAACACCCCTTTCCATAGTGAAGAGTAGACAAATTTGGAGTAGGAAAGAGAAATGTTTAAAAGATAATCTTTGTAATAAACATCATAAAAAATGAAGTAGCATCATTAAAGGATGAACAATTTTTTCTAAAAGAGAAAATGAGAGCAGTAAAGCTTTTATAAGTCGTTGGCAGCATCACTTTTATTGAAGAGGGGAGTCTGCCTACCTGCCACCATCCAACAAGAAAAATGATAATAACCATGTTTAACTTAGATGGAAGACAAGCATCATAAACACCCCTCCCTTATTATCGGGATTACAATAAAAATAGCTGCTTATGCCAAAAACTTCACAAAGCTAAATTTGATAATGTGATTAAATTGTGAGAATATAAGGGGGGAGGGAGGAGAGTTAGTGCAATAAATGTAAAATTAATATTAGTACAAAGGAGGGAAGAAATTTATACAAATTAAATGTAAAAATTACAATTTAACAAGGAAGACTAACGGAATTTTTAAAAACTTGAGAGAGAGTGAAAGCTTTAAAAATTAGAGTACTATGAGTAAGAAATGTGTGTTGGAGAATGAAGGGAGATTATAAGAAAGAAGATAGAAAGGGTAGAGATAGAAAAAAGGGGGGGGGGGGGATTAGAGTAAGGAGGGAAAACAAAGGAAAGTAGGAAAGTAAGAGCAATGCAGTGGCAGTGATAGAGATTAGAGGAGGAAAGAGGACCTAAGAGTCCATTGGAGTAGCACGAGTGTAGAGTGTAGCAAGCGTTGACAGACGGTAAGCAGGTTGCAAGATCGAAGGTGCGGAAGTAGAGGGTGCTAACAGATGGCAAGAAGAACACGAGACCCGAGGCACGGAGGGCGATGTGAGTGTCAATGTTAAGGGCAAGGACAGTGAGGATCCAAGTGGCACGAAAGCACAGTGAGGAACGTGCCAGAGATGAGGGACCCAGAGGGAGGTCCAAGAGTCGAGGTGATTGGCAGCGTGTAGGGTGTCACTAACCAAGGTGTCAGCAAGCAGTGGCAGACACTGAAGCTCTGAGGAAGGTGGCAGGAGCAGAGGTAGTGTGAGCAAGGGTGCAATAGTGTCCATGAGGAGGCCATGGAGAAAAGCGAGTGTGATAGGGAGACTAAATAGGAATGAAGGGGGGGGGAGGAAAGGTAGTCAGTCAAGAGGTAGGGAGTCAGGGTGGAGGGGAAAGAAGGTAGGGAGTCTAGGCGGGTTTGGGGTTGGGTCTAGGGGGGTTAGTTAGGGAGAGGTTAGGGCATAAATAGGGAAAAATTTAGGGGTTAGTTAGAGACTAGTTAGGGTGTAAATAGGGGAAAGGAAAGGGGTTTAGTTAGGATGTAAATATGGGGAAAGGAAAGGGGTTTAGTTAGGGAGTAATAAGGGCTTAACATAGAAAAAAGGAAAAGAGAGAAGAAAGGAGGGGGAAGTTAGAGAAAAGAGAGGGAGAGGGGAGAGAGTAAAAAGGGAGGTAAGTAGAGAGAGAGGGAATGGCAACATAGAGAGAGAAAGAGAGAGAGAGAGAGAGAGAGAGAGAGAGAGAGAGAGAGAGAGAGAGAGAAGGAGGTAGAGGGATGAATAAAGGGAAGGTGGGAGTTTGGCAAAAAAAGGGGGGGGGATTAGGAAGGAAAGGGAGAAGAAGGGGAGGGGCGCGTACGGGGATTAGGGGGGTTTTAGATTTTAATAATTAGGGAGGAATATGGGGAATAGGGGGAATAGAGGATGATTAGGGGAACATAGGAAAAATAGGGAATAATAGGGGGGGAAGGGAATTGGGGGAAATTTAGGGGAACATAGGGAAATAGAAAAATAGGGGAAATTAGGGAAATTAGAAAAATAGGAAAATTAGGGAGATTAGGGAAATAGGGAAAATAGGAAAAAAGTAAAAATAGGAAAATAGGGCAATTAGAGAAATAGAAAAGATAGAAAAATAGGGAAATTTTAATAGGGGGTTAGGAAATTAGAGGAAATTTAGGGGGAAATAGGGAAATTAGGGAGTGTAAATGAGAGAGAAAGGACTCAGAGTGCAAAAGGGGGGAGAGGGAGGAACTTAGAAAAGAAGAAGGAAAAAGAAGGAAGAGGGGGGGGGGGGGGGGGGGTTGAGGAAAAAATGTAAACTCTAAAGGAAAAATGAATCGAAAGTGTGTGTGTGTGTGTGTGTGTGTGTGTGTGTGTGTGTGTGTGTGTGCATGCATGCACGTGTGCATGCATGTGTGTGTTACCTACCAAAACAGTATAATCTATTTCTTCCCTACTACAAACCCTTGGTTTCCATGTAAAAAATGCCCTTTACATTGCATGCATCCTCATTCCCATGTTGTTACTGCATTCCATCCTGCACTACATGTGTTAGAGTAATGCATCCCACACCCAGGGTTGATGCCCATATATATTTCCATTGGACAGACATCACTAATAGTCATTTTGTAAAGTCAAAAATATATATATATATACCATCCATATATGTAAAAAGAGTAGAATTCAAACATTGTCTTTTCCATAGTTCTCCTAGTCTGCAAGATATGGATTGATTAAAATCATCTATTAAATTAGTCTTGCTTGTGTAATAACCAGGTTACAGTGGGTAGCCTAGCATTTGAATAGGTATTGCTTTCATGGAACCTCCCAACGGGCATCAAAATATGCCATTGGGGGTATCCCAAAGGGTTCTTCAATGGTAGGTGCTCTTGAACTGAGGACCATTGTAAAATGGTATGATCTGCCCGTATGTATCATCTCAGTGTCCTTCCCTTTTATCAAAAAATCGAAGTAAGTAGCCGGACTCACCTACATCCATCCACAAGCACAGGATGTCAGAACATGGACACAATGCAATGTGGGACTACAGGCTTCACAGCCCAGCCACATTTGTTATCCTTGTCAACCCCAACTATTTTTTATCAAGGCGCGTATTAACTGACTGTGAGCCATTTTTCATTACTTCACAAGGCTCGTGCGAGCCCTCAGCCTCTATATTAGTCAGGCTTGTAACGTGTATTCTTACATGGGCCACTCGAGCTCTATACTAGGGTGAGGGTGGTGGCAGATCATCCTTAATTGTGTGCCTTATTCTATCAAGGTTCTCCTGAGCATAAGCCTAACGTGCAATGCCTCTATCTAGTGCGGGTATCTGCAGAGAAGAGTATGGAACATAATGATAAGGTGTGGGGAATTTTCATATTGTAGAAGAGTAGGCAAAGATGCAGAATGTATCAAGGAGGGAGAGAGAAGAGATTGCTATCAAGGGGAGGAATGTCCGTCGGTCGTCCCCCTCTATCTCGCCTTGTCATTATGCTCCAAGAGCATTCTTGGTAGGGTCATGAGCCTATGACTCCAAGGGTCCTCCTCCTTGCCAACATTCTAAGCTCCTAGTGGTTCATAGTATTCCACGCTCTGCCCTACCAACACTCCAAGCTCCCTTCTGCCCTCAGTGGAGGTTATGCATCCTAAGGGAGTGAGAGCGTAGTTTGACGTGATAGGAGGCATGGACAAAGGTTTTGGAGACCCAGCTTCAGGCGACTCACCTGCGTGGACTCCATACTCTTGCAAGGTGGTAAGTAGTTGCTTCACTGGCGTTGCTCCCGAGTTTCTACCAAGGTTAGGAACCCACTGTCAGGCTTGGCACCTCCAAGATGTTTCGTGTGATTGCCTCCTTGCCCTAGCCATTTGCCCTTCCTCGAGAATCGGGTTCAGGACACTACTAAAGGCGCTGCACCCAAGGTCCTTTGGATCCTTCTCAAACTTGCTGGTGCCTCTTTGCTGTGGCTATCATGCCAGTGTTGGTTTCAATGGGGGCTTTGGAGCTCAAATTCTTCCCTAACAATCAAGAGAGAGCCAGAAAGTAGTGTATTATTGAATGCATTTCATGCTACCGCTGTGCAGCTCGAGGTCAAGGGCCTCTCAATGTCACAGCACTCTAGTAGTGGGCCTGTCATATCCATGTCTGCATTCTAGTCATACTCAGATCTCTAAGATCTTCTTGCCTCCTATCCCGCTGAGCCCGAGGCTCTCTGGTTAGTCCTCTGTTATGAGGTTACATTCCTCAGTGTTGTAGGGTCGCTATATGGGGGTCAATAATGGGAGCTTGTATATTATTATAGGGGAGGTGTCCTCATTAATCCCTCTTCTTTCCTAGCTTTTTGTACTCTAGTCCCCCATGGTTAGTGCCTCTCTTGCCTAGTCGAGTCCAATAGACTAGGGCATGGGGTATATCCTCCATACGCCCATCTATTGCTTGGTAATTGCAATAGTTCGTTCTAAAGTCAGGGGGCTATCTCATGCCTCCCCCGTTCCCTTATCATAGGTTCTTATAAGCATGAGGTCCCATCTATTATCCTCGGTAAAATGGAGAATGCACCCCTAGGGGGTGCGTAAATTAATGTATTGCCCTATGTGGTACAAGTGTTCATCCCTTGGTGGGATCATCCTTGGTGCTCTAATGAGGTCTCGTCCTGGGATCCATCGTTGATCCAATGTGGGTGGTATGCTTCTTCTTATTTTAAGGGGCCTCTTTTTTTACAAGAAGGGTCTATATCCATCCATTAGGTTGGATCCCTTTGGGAGGCAAGTGTGTGTGTGTGTGTGTGTGTGTGTGTGTGTGTGTGTGTGTGTACAAAAACCTAAGAGGAGCACAATTTACAAAAGGCTTATAGAATGCATGATTGTACATACAAGTTTTGCTAATAAGTCATCGCAAGCATCACTTTTATTGAAGAGGAGAGTCTACATACCTACCACCATCTAACAAGAAAAATGATAAGAAGCATATTTTAACTTAGTTGGGAAGACATGTGTCATAAACACGCCTCCCTTGTTATCGGGCTCACAATAAAACTAGTTGCTCATGCTATAGACTTATAAGGCTTATTTTTTATATTATGCTTTAAGTGTAAAACTAATTGGGGTGAGTTTAAGGAAAAGTAAATAAATGGTTATGTAAGGCAAAAAAACTTAGTGTATTTAGGTGTGTGAACGTAAAGGAGAAGGAGCTGCTCCCATGTACTCCTCTCAGGTCCATGCTAGTAGTCTGTGAGGGGCTCGACAAGTGGGTGTGAAGGGAGACATTCCAAGCAAACACTAGACATGATGATCAAGATGCAAGAAAGTATCTCCAAGAGGTTAAGCTTACTTATGATTCAATTTTGGAGGCATAATAACCAACCTAACCAACAACATGCAACCATGAAACCTGAATATGAAAGAAAAGAGAAAGGCACCTCAATCCAAACATGGAAAACCACTAAGAGGCATTAATGGGAGAGAAAAGAAACTTAAAAGATCCGTGTATTATTTCTCCTGAAACTTGTAGATTGTCTCACTCTAAGAGGTACATAGAGTAGTTGAGATAACCCTCTAGGTCGTTTGGTTGTGTTAGAGTTGTTAGATGTTCTAATGCCATAAGCATGAGTTCTTTTGTAGAGACATGGATGGGAGGTAGCCTTCTCCCTGGCCCCTAAGATCATTAATCTACACAAGCTTATAGTAAGCAGAGCGCACACACACACACACACAAACACAATCCTTTTCTTCCTTTTTTCCATGCAACTTACATTCTTTCCCTTGTTACCCCTTTGGTAAAACTTTTTTAACTACCTCTCCCATCTCTCTCTCTCTTCAAATAAAACTTCCTGCCACACTCTCTACCCTTCCCCTCACTTTCTTCTAATTTCCATTATTTCTCCCCCTATTTTGTCTAATTTCCTTTTTTAATATTTCTCTATGTTTCCTCTCTCTCTCTCTCTCTCTCTCTCAAATTCCCCTTATTTCTTTCAATTTTCATATTTTCTCCTCTCACTAATCACTTCTCTCTTTTTCGCTCTAATTTTCCTAAATTCCCTAAGTTCAACTCTCTCAAACTTCTCCTCTCCCTATTTTTCCTCTCTCTCCCTATACTTTCCTAAGTTTTTCTTTTTCCCCTTTCTTTTGTAATTTCTTTAATTTTATCCAGATTCCCTATTTTTTTCATTTTTTCTCTAATTTCTTTTAGATTTTTCCTATTTTTTTGCGATTCTCCCAATTCTCCCCTTTTTTCTTACGTCTTCACGACTTGTGGCAAAGATCCTTGGCATGAGGCAGAGTTCTTCAAACGTCCAAGCACTAGAGCCTTCACTTAGCCCCTACTATTTTGCATACCTTCTTGTCAAGCCCCTCATGGACCATTGGGTCCTTCACTTAGCTTCTACAATAATGCACATCTTCTCATTAAGCCCCTCATGAACCATCCAAGGTAGATGCCTGATATTGGCATCTTCACCTCCAAGCATATCAACTCTCATCAAAATCCAATAAGAATATTCATCTCTCTTTCTTGCTTGACCCAACCCATAGTTGGTCATCCAAAACTTTACATCACGCCTACTATCCGATGCCACAACACTCCCTCTTGGTGTTGCAAGATCCTACCTTGATAATGTGTGTTAAGCAAGTTGACTACTTTGACTCTCCTTCCCCTCTTCAAACAAAAGATGGTCAAACCTTATTGTAATGAGGTTCTGTTTGGCTTTTGAGTCCCTTTCATAATTTACTGGACTTTATTTTGGATTTAACTAGTTCATCTTCAGACCTTCTTTTGACTTTGGATGTCAAGTATGTGATAATATTTTTCTTTTTTGTTCTCTCACTACCAAATGGTAGAGCATTATAATAACTTGTTTGAAGTCAAGTCACATTTGGCTAGTTCCTCTTTGGACGGGTTCAAGAAGCAAATGACAAATCACATTCACCAATTCTAGCCTCCAACCTCCTTTTCCTTGACTAGAGCTTTTAAAAATAATCATTTAATGACATCATCTCTAAAAAGCAATGGTGATGAACGAGGACCACGTAATCCCAAACTCTAGGACCAGTTATTCATGGGTGGTAAGCCATTAATGATGCAATGCATGAAGACATGAAAGAGGAATCACAAGCCACTCTCCAAGTGTAAGAGACGCATGGGGGTTCTAGATAGGAGTGGAGGGGGCAAGGAGAATGGGTGGTTAGCACATGGGGGAGGAGAGGAAGCAATCAAAGAAGACATGGGCTTCAAGAGCATAGGAAAAGGCATGAGTAAAAGGATACGAATAATGGGCAAGTGCGATGACAAAAGGAGGCTCTACAATAGCAAAGGGATGGCATGAAGGACTTGACTATAGGCGAGACAAAGGAGGAACCTACGAGGGCCGAGATTTTGTCCAACCTTTTTGAGAGCCTCAGTCCATGTTGAAAGAAAAACTCCTAATTCCTGTATTTTAGTTAATTAACTTGATTAACCACATTAACCTATAACAAGTCGATGCATTAACTTAATTAACTGATTAACAACCACCTTACAACCTTGAATTGAACAACCGATTTCAAAAAGATTTAAACTTTTTGTTAAGAGCCAGATTACATCCTTGCATTACATCCTTGGATTTGATATTATTTAAATCGGGCCAAAACTCGGGATTTTGTTACCAACGGCAAGAAGTCTGGTAAATGCACACGGTCTCACTGCTCAAAGATTCCGTCGTGTCAAGAGAAAGAGCCGGCTCCTTGCCAGGCCTGTCTCCTCGAACCGAGTCCATACTTTCAACCGGGCTGGCAGTCAAAGGGCTCTCGTTTGCCAACAACTCATTATCATCAGGAACATCAATCGGCAGAGTCGGCGCATCCGTTTCATGGAGAAGGCACTACACCAAAGTCGAAATATCTGCGAGCATCAGCAACGCGCTGGATGTGCTGATCTATTCTCGCAACATGCTAGTTTGTGAGTCGCCACAAAAGAAGATAGAGCTCACGTCACTTGGGGTCCAAGCTTTTGGAGGAGAAACCATGGACTTCCATAGACACTGTTACCTTCTAGCATCCATTCCTCTTCCCTGGTAAGAGAAACCCAACCAGATGGATAGTGCTGGCCAGATCGCAGCATCTTCAGCAGACACTTGCTCAGGGCAGTCCCAACCGGTATTCCAACTTGAACTTCGAGAAGAGGAACGAACGATCAAACAGTTCATGCTGCTCAAACAAACTCGGTTCTTGATCTCATATGCCCCGTACCTGACATACAGCTCTATCCCGGCTTCTAAATCATCACGACTGACAAAAGACAGAGGGTATATTGCTGCTTTGTGGATTTCCGCTAAGTCTTCAATACAATACCCTGAGCACGTCTCCTCAAGCGGTTACAGTATGGGCCGGAGATAGTTTGGGCTGTTATGGCACTTTATGGAAGAGTTTCTGGCAGGTTTCAGACGGGGGTGGATCGACAGATGATATCATGAGCACCATTGAGGTCAAACAAGGTTCTCCACTCTCAAAGACCTTCTACATAGATGAGCTTGAGTCTTTTATGAGGACCCTAGGAGGAGCTGGTTGTTCTCTCCCCGGTTACCTGATGATGTGGTTCTCTTATCATCGCCCACTTAAGGCCTCCAGAGACATCTAGATGTGTTACTGGCTTTTTGCGAGTCTCGTGACTTGAAGGTCAGCCTGGGAAAAACCAAGGTTATGATCTTCAACACCTCTAGAGCAATTGCACACAGAGAACAGTTTACATTTGACAGGACACCAATTGAGATCGTTTCATCATACACATACCTAGGAGTTCTATTCTCTGGACCTATTTTCACTATGAGATCGGACCCACCTGAGTAGAGGTTATGCTCCCTGGCCCGACCGGAAAGACAATGCTTCCACTCGCACTTTCACGACCCGTGGACCTTTTCGACTCCTTGGTCTGACCTGCAGGGATGTATGGTAGCACTTGCTGGGGACCAAACCTTTCCGACACAGAGTAGACTCAAGTGGAGAAATTACAAGTTCTCCTACTATCACCGATGATACGCAACAAGCCATTTGGCCCTCGTCAGATCATTCAGGATGAGTTCGGGGCATCCCCATTGCATTTAGATGCAACATTTCAAGCTCACTTACCTCTACCGCATGCGTGCTTATGGCTCATGTACCACAGGTCAACACAGGCTACCTTGGTTGGTACTAGCATCTTCTATGAGCAACTCAGGGTGATCAGAGATGGTGGTACGTGTGCACATGCAGATGGTTTGAGAGATTGGGTTTTCATATAGACAGGTTGCCACCCTTTCCAGTACAACATTGATGCTCCGTTTGTCTTGTTCCGAGACAATGAATTCAACCCAATCATCCGGGAAGAGCTCCTACAACTACACACATTCAAGACCTTGCTAGCATAGGAAGAGCTTTCTGTGAAGCTCAGTTTCTATCGGAACCACTACTTATACATTTCAGTGGAGGTTTCATCATCCTACCAAGGTAAACCCAAATCCACCTACCACATTCACTCGAGATTCCCCTTGGGCAAATGCGTGTCATCACATCGACTCTGTATCAAGAGCCGGCGAGCACAGGGGATAGCCAAAGAGAGTCATATTTGCACATTGTGTGAGTGCCATAAGGTGGAGTCAGAGGAGCTCTTTTATCTTACGTTGCCCAATCTACTATGAGATACGTGGACGATACCATTGCCTTTTCAAAGACCGATTCGAGAGCCTCTACAGACCCCTATACCCAAATCAAAGATGCCTGGCAGCTTTTATTCAACGAGGCAATCCGGCATAGAGATCATCTCATCAGATTGAGGAGACAAGAGCAACAGACCGTTCTTGGCCCATCCCAAAGTACAATCATAGAATTCTTCCAAGCAGATCACCATGGATAGCAAGAGGTAGAGACCCAGAGATCAAGATGCAACATACCCGACAGATGACAAACGCACAGATCACACTCACTAACATTCCCTCTATTTTCAAAGCTAGGGTACACCCAATCAAGGTTACCATGGCGCTGGTCAAGCATCAAGTAGCAACCAAGAGGACACGACAGATTACTCATCCAGATAACAAACATCGATCCATTGCGAGCTTCTTGCCTACACTGCCTAGTCTATATCTTGATGTCCTGTATGTATATTGTATTGTATTGGATCGAATTGTGTCTACGATGAAGACAAAGAGGAAGACAAATATATATATATTTGTGTGTGTGTGTGTGTGTGTGTGTGTGTGTGTGAGAGAGAGAGAGAGAGAGGTCTTCAAAAGGCTTTGCGGGCCTATGAGACAAAGTCCAATCCAAGGGTAACTCATAGTGGACTGAGGCAAGTGGCTCACTACGACCCTTGCTGAATGCTAAGCTAAAAGGATTAAAAAACTCAAATCTCAAAAACTATTACTCAAAATTAGTGCTCAAAATACATAGCAAGGTGCCATGGTGGCTCTTCTGTGAGCTGCAAATATTTATTGTATCTATGTCTATTGAGTCATCTCTAAATTGTGGTAGGATCTCCGTGATCTTTGTATCTAATGGGCCATATTAAGAGTGATGCTTGGCTCAGACTGTCTCTTTTGAGTAGAGCCGCATGTTCATCAAATAGATGCAAGCACAGAGTTATGAAAGTGGATCAGCCAAAAGAGTGGCCCAAAACCATGCCCCTCTTGAAAGAGACAATGGCAGGATCTCATAGTAGCATGGGAATGTACATATCAATTGCTTCTCCATCTCCATCTCTCCTAATGTGGTTAGCCTGCTATCAATTTCTCTCTAGGTCTGCGTGTGGCTCTCCTACCTTGATCCTCAGTTGATAGGATGAGAATCACATCTATCTGATGGCGATCCTCAATAATGTGAGACTTGTTTGTCCTCCAGCTACTAGGGTATGATAATCAATCCACCTCTGATACTCTTAAGAAATGGTTGCAATAAAACTAGATCACTCCTACTTCCTCCCCAAGTCGTAATGGAGTAGATCCACCCATATGATACGGTTGATCTCATTGTGAGATCTAGAAGGATGGGTTTTCCAAGTTGTACTAGGGGGGAGGGAGGTGATCCAATCTAGATACCCTGACTACGAGCCGTCTGGATATGTGTTTGTATTAGGCTTTTCTAATCCCTCTTTCAGCTAGTCATCTGGCTAACCTTGATAGTCTCAGCTAGGCAAGGGCCAAACCTTTTGAAAATCAGGATGGCTGTATATGACTATGGTGGACATGTACGATGATATCATTGAATCAGGTTTTCTTTCAATCCCAGAGACCCGTCGGTCTTTCGCAGACTTTAATAAACTTTCTTTCTTTGTTTCTTTCCATCTATCTAATTAAACAAGTGGTGGTATTGCAAAAAGCAAAGGTTTTAAGCATAGTCTAAGCCTTGGACCCTATGGAGGTCTTTTCACAAAAAAAAACCCTTTTTAAGGACATTGAAAATTACTGAACATAGGATTTAACTAAAAATCTAAGCATTTTGCATGGGGGTGCATGTGAAGAAAGGCATCCTGTTTAAAAAGTTGTGTATTCTGCAAACATTTCTTAAGAAGAATAGCTGTAGCTAAAGTAAAATATTTTGAACACCCATGCACTAAATTGATAAGACATCATGTTTCACAAAAAAATTAAGCATTTACGTATCGATAGCAAATTTAGAACATCAATTCCGAGGAGAAAATAGGACCTCTTTGCTTAAAAAGAACCAGAAAGCTCTCGGTATGCAACCAGTGTTAATAGCATATCAGCATGCCTAAGCACAAGCTTTGAAAAAGATAATTACAGTTGGCAACGCCTTTGACATTGATTATATGGACCCACCATCAAGGTGGTGCTTGTTTCTGACAACAGGGTTAACTGTATATGTTACATATACAGCTATTGTTTAGACTGTTTAGACCATATAAGGCCCTCAAAGATGCGATTTTCTGATGTTCCTATTCCACCAAGAAAACCAAAACCAAAAAAAGCTCTCAGTTCATGGTACTATCAAATTATAAAGCAGCATTTACATGCAAAGCTTCTGTGTCTGCACATGCCAAGATACAGGCAGTCTTGCATCCAGTTTTGCAAGTCTTCTGTCACCCAACTGAAGCAATTGATTCGACGGAAAGCTTCTCTGTGGTAACGTTATGGAACTCAGCCTTACACTCTTTAAAGCATGTTCATCACAAGGCAGTAGAAACGATTCTCTCAACCCAACTTCATGCAAATTGGCACCACATCTCCCTTTCTGAGAGGCAATGGCTAGAGTTCTGCAGGAGTAAAGCAAGACATCAGTTTACATTGCCCTGATACCACTATCGTGTTACCATAAAGACTAAGAATACAGCGCTCGCTTTAAATTATGATCTAATCTCACCTGACAATTAATGCTTCGCTTATGTCCTTGGACTTGCGTGAAATTTTCCTCTCAGATTTTTTATGAGACTCTGTATGGCTGGCTTTTCCTTTCTGCCGAGGTTTATGATCATTCTTCCTTGAATGATGTCTACGAGACTTCTGAGAGACTGTGTGTGAAGCACTTGTCCATGCAGGGTCACGCACATCAGGATCCCATGTGACATGGACCTTCGGCCGTGGTCCTAGCCCTGATCGTTCATAGCCTCCCCGTAGAGCTGACTTTAGCTGAATCCATGTGCAATGGCCACAAAGTTTCATTTTAGAAAAGAAATCTGACTTCAAATCTGGAAACAAATGATAATAATTGTGAATTAGCAGTAATTTACAGAATTACACTCTCAATATTTGTTACCTTGGCAGAGCACGCTGCCTGACTCCCATTTGTGAGTACTGACTTTCCTGAGGCTTGAGGCACTGAACTCTCACAACTCCCTGGTGCCTTTAAATTCGGTGGAGCGGTGATGCTTCTTTCTGAGTCTGTGGTATGATTAAAGGTCTTGGACTCCAAGTTTTGATTCTCTTCCTTCACTTTATTCTCCTCTACCTTCACTGTAGAATTTTCTGAAGAAATATAAAATGGAGAAGCAAATTTTGATACCAGCTCCTCCGCAGCATAGTCTGACCCTCCACTCTCTGAATCTGATCCCTCCTTGCCTGCCTTCAAAGACACTGGTGCAGGATACAATCCATCAAATTCCAGCTTTTTCTGCATATAAAGGGAGCCCAGCACATCAATGCTATAGGAACCCCTAACGTCAGCTGAAGAATGCAACTCTTCCAAATCAGGATCCCAGTCTTCGCATCCAGAATGATAGCCAATACTATATCCAGGCTTTCTACATACAGTTGGATGTGCTATGCCTGATAGCAAACCATATGCCCCTCCATTGGGATCCTCTTTGGCAGCTTCTATCAAGCTGTGGTCAACGTTCCTTCGGTTCCCATGCGTAGTTGTGGCCACTCTCTTTTGGAGAATATTCCCAGGTTTGTTGAAAAGCTATGGCATATAAAATTAGTTAAGTACAAGAAGACACAGGACAGATGTGTAGAGTACAAACCAAACACATTAGGCATTCATACTCAACACTACCACAGATGTATAACAGAATTAACAAAACAAGATGAATCTACTCAGAGCAAGAAAGTAGTTCAATAACTTTATAGCTAAATAGGCAAACAATGGACTTGCCATGAGGCAATGGAGCTTTAGAATCCAGTCTTAAAATCTGACATCTCATATGTGCCACAGAAAATTGAAGGTCCCTGTCAAGCCCAGAATATGATGTACTACAATTGTTTCTATTTTGAGGTCCAGTTTTGAAAAGATTCCATATATTGAAAGAACCTCTTCCCATTGCACCTGCTGCTGCAACCATAACTGATCAGGAGGAACAGAGTTGAAGAGATATACTTAATGTTATCACTAATGCACGAAAAGCAAGCAGGAAATTTTTTAGGGGTACAAAAGACCTCTCTCCATCCTACCTCAATGCTGAATGTGCCATCATACTACATTCTTCCGTCAATGGCCTCTGATGTGATCTCAAAAAACTTATAGTATATCATTGGATTGATAAACCTGTCTTCCATGAGCTAATGGTGGTGGAAGGTGGTGCAAATATGTGACTCACGATTTGCAGACATCTAATTTTTTGATATCATGAAGGAGACAAACCTGATCACAGTTCATGCACCACTCATAGCCCAGTCTATTATGCAATTCACGAAGAAATCCAGCTTCAGAATCTTCCCCTACCCTGATCAACCATAGTAGCCATGATGGCTAGAGCTTGACCTTAGATTATGGAAACCCAGCAGGGGCATGCATCTGCTCCACCACTGCCATGTAGGTGGTATAATTGTGGGGGCCACTTCTTGGACCAGTAGGAAGCAAAATGCACCGGTTCCAAAGGCTCTTTAGAAAGATGATCAATGGGCTGCATGGAAGATTATTAAGAATCAGAGAATTTGCAGGAACAGGTCTATGTTTCCCAACCTCCCAGCTTTGGCACTAGCTCGAGCAGCGAATGCCACATGAGGTTCCTCACCAAACTTGGCCCTGCCTCTGAACTAGCCTCTGCCCGAGGAAAATATCCTACTTCTAGCTGGTAGCCAGATGAGGGTAGATGGGGCTTGTCATTCTTGCGCTGCCGGGGACTTTGAGACAATAGCCCATTGCCTATGGAGCTGTCCGACAGCATAGAGGATCTGGTGGTGCTCTCAGGATTGAGGCTATGATGTGACGCACGTGTTTTCTCCATTGAGATGATCTCTCCGGCCTACAGGATAGACGGGCTGAGTGTCACCTGCTCTGACTTTCAAAGATGGTCTCTCCAGCATACAGGATAGACAGACAGAGTGTCACTCTCCGTAGAGATGCCCTCTCAGCAGAGACCTGAGTTCTCGCCAAAGTAAGGTGTTTGGGAGAGAGTCACCAACATCAATACCTAGAATATCAGGATAGTGCACTGCAGTTTAGTGATGGGGGGCAGCAAACTTGGCCCTCGTCAACATTTGGCATGATATCATCTATACCCTGCAAACCAAAATGGAGGGGTCAGGAAGGCCACTGAAAGTCAGGAGCATTTCTGCAAGACATGTGCAGGCACCTTTTAAACTCACAAACTGAAGAATAGGCTGGTTGCATAGCACTCCACCCTGGTGATTGTCACCTGTTTCCAGGATACTCAATGAGCTGAGATCCTGAGAAGCAGACTGCATAGCAGCCAGCTGTTTTTATGATTGGTCAAGCGCCCCATGGATTGCTGATCTGTATTTTTATAACAGACGGTTCTTTTCTCTGGAAAACAAAATGGAGGAATACAGCTCCTATGGCGCCTAGGCCAGCCAGGAAGGTCCACATGGACTCACAGCAGTAACAGGAACCCACACACTGACATCAGAATGAAAAGCATGCAATGCAGGTGCATCAGACCTGCAGGAACTTGGAAGCAGCAGCAGCAGTTTATAACAGCCGCATACCAGGACACCCATGAGGCCATTCACCCCAGCCCACATGCAGGTCAGCCCACAGCAGCTACAGTCCACCCAGACTAACTTCAAGTAATGTACCTTTGTAAGACTAGAATATATCTTATCATACAAATGTAGATTTTCTTTTGTTCTAAAGTCCAAAAATTTAGACAAACTTCAAGTGATCCCCAAATAGGCCAACTATAGCAAGGGGAGCGGGTCTATATCCTCGCCCTTAAACCTAGGGTATCACCAGCCAGCTCCAAAGCAAGTACTGCAAGCATAGGACATGAACCGTACCTGGCAAGGTGGTAGGAGTAGCAGGTGGACCGATAGGCAAGATGGTCATGCAAGCAGCCGAATGGATCCCCTAAGGAGGAGCAGCAGGTGGACAGCCAGACACATCCATTAAGGCTCCATAGAAGCAGCCCACAGAGAGAGCTTCACCGACCATGGCTAGCAGATTGTGCATGCAACAGCAAATATTCTCCTCAAAGAGGGGCAGTTGTAACCCAATCATGTCGACGCTTTATGCTTTTTGTTAGCATGTACACAAGTCTTCAGCTGCCAATATAAGAACCTTAATGTAAGCATGTGTAGGGAAGAGTATTCTTCTTTATCCTTGTTACATTGGTATATGAGATCCCAAGCAAGCCTAGAACATTTTGATCTTGCCTTGCTCATGAGCTGTGCACGGTCCTGCTGAGTGCTCCCAGGTCGGCCCAAAAATAGAAGACTTCCTCCATGCCCTCAATTTGCCTTGGGGATGCAAGTAGCGGGTATTGCATTTGGTTGTCTACTCACAACTGCTCTGAGGATTTGGGAGGACTACTGCTGCTAGAGAAATTCATGGTTAGATGGCTAGGCAAGGATGACCTTTTGTAGGCGGCATGCTGAAGAATACACCCTAAGCAAGGGTTAGCTCGTCCCATGATGAAATTCGGGGGTTGGCTTGAGTATGCAGTGGACGTGAAGTCACATGCCTAGCTATTATAGTTAATGCTAACCTAGGAGTCTCAAAAGGGTCTTAGATCCCGACTAGACAAAGTGGGGGTTGCATGAGGTGAGTGGTTATGAGCCTCATTGAGCAAGAGAAAATTTGTACGACTCAGTATTGCCTCCAGCCCAGCTTGTTGCATTCGAATTTTTTAGGGAGCCAATGGAGGAGACGATGGAGAGGCCAAAGACCATGCACATTGCCAGGACTCAAATTACAAACACCCCTGTCGAGGTCTAGGGGGAAAGCATACATCACACCAATATAGAGGCCCTCTGTAAGCATGTCATCCAGGCTGGTGACATGCAGATGTGAGGGGAATCGACCGAGGGAACGAAGGGTGTCTAAAAGAGCCAGCATTTCCAGTCGTAAAGAGTGCAACGCAATCAGCTTATACAAAAAGGTGAGACGTCTAGAAGCACCTCTTGCCATCCCAAGCCCTACCAATTTACGCTTAGTCCTCTTAGAATATAAGATTCACTAAGGCCTCCTAGGTTAGTAGTGACCATACTAATTGTTCTAACTAGCCCTTTGTACATCATAATAGAAAGATTGACAATATTTATTCCAATTAAGAAAAATATGATTGGGAAGTTGGATAGTCAATGTTGGAGGGCTATCTTCCATGAGTTGGAAACAAAGTTAACTATGAGTACAATGATCGTGTATAGTCTAATAGGCAGTTAGAAACAAACATTGAAACTTTAGGAGATATGTGAGGCAAAGAATTTGGAAGAGTATCTTCCAAATCTAGGGTTAGCCTATAAGTCATTGATGTTATCGACGGGCTATAAGTCATTGATGTTGATGTATGGATATCAGCTAAAGCATTAGCATCTGTAGGGTTTGAAACGGATAGATATGGTCTGTCAAAGGCTTTCTCCAAAACTTGCATCAAATGTTGAAGCATATCCAAGTTGGTATAAAAAGAGCTCAAGCTAGATAGAGCTAAAGGTTATGTGCATCAAGATAGAAGAAAGTGATATAGTGTGGCCTACTAGCCTTTAAGGACAATGATCACTATATAGCCTCTTATTTCTAACCCAAGACAACTCTCTAAGGGGAATCTACTCCGCATTACAAGCACTACAACATTCTCCTCGTCTTCTTGCCTTAAATGAGAACATGTTCCAACTAAATTTTAAATATATGAAGGGCCCCTGACGTGTCTCTGTCGCTACTCTAGATCGAGAAGACAACCAAAGTGATTGTTTATGAAGGGCCCTTGACGTGCCTCTATCGCACTCTAGATTGAGAAGACCACCAAAGTGATTGTCTCTTAAGGACTCCACCTACGTCTTCGGCTTCATATTGCCACATAACCAGATACTAGAGAATCCATATCCTAAGTACACTTGCCACATTCCTTCGATCCTCAAGCCATTGTGCACGACTTCAAATTCTAGGTCAGCCAAAATGCATGCTTGTAGCTCAAAAGTTTTGAGCTTGAATATAACACTAAATATCATCTCAAGCCCTTGGAGAAGGTATGAATGGATGAATGGACCCATGGATGGATGAATAGTAAATGCATGCATGTATGTAAGTATGCACGTATGTAATGAATATAGGGCTACAAAGTCTCCCAAGCTTGGGGAGTTCAATCCTTGAAAGGAACCCCTTAACCCTCATCCTCGCCAAGGCCATAAGCAATAAAGCAGTAGTGAGCATACATGCAGGTAACAAGTCTTCCGATGTGCATTGTCTACGTGCACATGTTGGCACAATCGATTTGATGAATGTAACAAGACACATGCATGCGTGCATGCATTTGGTGTTTGGCTGGGAGAGGGGAAGCGAAAGGGAGAAAAAAAGGGGGAAGGGGGGGGGGGGGGGGGGGGGGGGGGGGCTGCATTTTGTTCTAAGTTTCATTCAAATGTTTCTTACTGAACACCAAGTTCCCATCACCTTCAAAATCACCAATTATTATATGACTAACATCCTTGGCTACAGAAGCCACTACAGCCTTCATTGGAGCCGAGTTCCGAAGAATTATTGGTCCTTTTATCTTTCCATGTAATCATAGGCTTCTCTTGCTTCCCTCACCAACCAATCTCGAGCACTAATCCGAGCTTCCAGTGCTCTGGCGTGTTGGATCAGCAGCATTATCAATGCCACGGCATTCAATAGTATTGTTCACATAATTGGTTGCTCTAGCCTTTCACACATCACCCTTCATGATCCATTGGGTCAGCAGGCATGCTTGTCACTACTCAACTGATAATTTCAATCGCTAAAGAACCAGAGGGCTATTAGTCCAAAAATCCAACTCACTATTGATCTCTTTGTAACTTCCGCACAACCAATTGAATTCATGCAGATAGTTGCAATGTGATCCAAGCCCGTCCTTCTAGACATGGATAGATTGCAGACAGATTGCAATGTGATCCAAACCGCTCCTACAAGGCATGGAACTCTCGACCCAACTCTACAAAATAAAAAGTAAGAGAGAACACAGACACAACCCACAAGCCAGTATTATTTGCTTTGATAACCATGTAACAAACATTGAGAGTAGGTTAGCTTTTTACTCATGCACGTGTCATACAACTCCTATTGGACTTGAATACATTCTTAAACATGAAAAAGTATTAAAAAAGAGAATGGTGATGACACTCTTTTGGAAATTGGCTTGCAAAAACTGACCCCCACCCAAGAAGGTATTTATCTTTACTGCCTTTATTGTTGCCTCAAGCAACATCCTGATCCTTGCAATGCTCAAGGATGAGGAAGCTACATGGTCTTACTCCAAAAGCTTCCCAATGGACTGGCCCAATTTGACACTCCTTGGCCCAATTTGACACTCCTCTAGTCTATGCTGATTTGTCTTGGGATGTGAGCCCTTGGCTATTGTATATGGCTGCCTGCTTGCCATTAGGGGTAACTTCAAATGGCAAGTCCACTACTCAAGTTAGAAGAACAAGTCCACCAAAGCTTCTGCCTAATGATTATTCCTATTGTTGCCTATTTTGCTTCATGGACTGATGTGCTACATGGTCGAACAAACTAATCCCTTTGCTATGGTCTGTCCTTGCGCATCAACACAAAAGTTATGCATGAGCTCAAACGCAGCCTCAAATTTCTAGGGGTGGGAAGTTGTAACATACCACTGAATATCATTCTTGGGCCCATGAACAAACTTGGACTCCGTGTCTTGCTGAAGCTACTTGCGAAATCGTTTGAATATTCAGCTTAGGATTGCGACTTTTCATTAAAAGCAGTCATGTATTAGGCGTTTCTAATACTACATGCAAACAAAACACTTCCTCAAATCTGTGACCAATTTCTCCTGTTCATGTTCTGAGCTACCTATCACAGGTCCGATGTGATGCAACATCCACTTGTACCATCGCTTCCCCCTCAAGGTATATCGATGGTATCAGAAACTGTCCCCATGTTCTCCGCTACCACAACTACAAAACTCTTGCGTTGTAAGCTTGGAGGAGTAATAAGGCAACGTTTCAGCCCTTTTCTTCTTTTGAGGGAGCTGGCTGATTTGCCACCCCAGTGGGTAAATCAATAGATTGTCTGGATACCTTCTGCTTGCAAAGGGAGTATAATTGTAGCCTAGATTTTTTTTCCCTTTTACACAAAAGGCTCCAGCCAGACTGAATGGTCAGACTTCCTTCTTGTGAAGTACACAACACTAAAAAATATTTTGCTCTTTACGGTGAGTACAAAGATAAGAGCTTGTTCTACCCAATCCTGATTTAGAGATACTACATGACCAGTTAGGAGTTCTCCATCTGATCAAATAAGATTTCTGCTACTGCTCCAGAAAAGCTGGCACAACCTCGAAGATCACACTAGCATAACCCATGCAATCATCTACGATCCCCAAACTTGATAACCTTACCAAATCCCGAACACGTGTTGCCCAGGCACGAAGCTCCTTGTTACCATGTTCTGCCTTACTAACGTCAGTACGTACTAGTTAGAAGTCCTCCATATATAGCGAGGCAAACAGTCATGAAGCCTATCCATTCATATAAATCAAAACTCCGCTGCTGCTCCAGAAAACTGGCAGGGACTCCAGAATCCCCCTGAAGCTGTCGACTAGCAAAAATGGAGTAGTCAGGTGGCCACTGCAAGTTCAATGTACAAAAAAACTGAATACACGTTGCCCGCCATAATGGAGAATATGTTGCTGCTGCATACAAACCTGGCAAACGATTCACTCAAACCTTCAATGCATCAATTCAAAAATAAACAAACTGAAACTTAGGAACCAGGTGGCAAGTGTAAGATCAATCAGCTAAAAAATAGTAGATGTTGCTCCCCACTACAGCAAAGCTGCAACAATTGAAAGCTGTCAAGCATCACCATACACGTCAACAGCTGCTGTTGCAGAATTACTTGTAACACCAGCACTCAAATTTGTAGCCTCATAATAAAATTACCAGAATATACAATATTTGAGGAACATAACACCGATGAGGGGGCGTTGCAAAAAAAATTACATCTAACCTACCAAAAGGTAGGCTGTATTAAGGGAGTTTCATCTTAAGGCACTCATATTCAAGTGATGAAACCTCACAAGATCTGACTGGTTACAAAAAAAATCTGCTTAAAGGCAGACCTTTCCTTCTTGTACCTGGCAAAACAAGACGGCATGCTGATCAAGCATGGTGGTTATTAATCAAAAAACATCTAGGACTTTAAACACCACGAGCAAAGCAAATCTGAATCTCGTTCATCAACAAAGCTTTCTCGCAAAATTTAAAGAAGGGTATGCTTCAACAATTTGACTGAGCTCCCCCCGGAGTTTGACCTCAGTATGGAGTAACCATAGTCAATAAAAATCTTGGTATACAACAATTGCATTGACGATAGAATTAGCTTTCTCAAGCAATACCTGAAAAAGAACGTCTTTCATGTACAGACTTGATCAATTCTTACGTGTATGCTCTTCCAAAAAAATATGACTTACCCGAAAGGACATCACGTAGTCAAGGCAACCTGAGAGGGAATAAGCAGAAGACTTTAATTCTGCTTCTAGATCTGTACTGTCAAACTCTAGATATGTGTGTATAGGCTGTTGAATAAGTGACCACTTAGCGTTGAATGCGTGAACACTTAGTGTGTATAGGCTGTTGAATAAGTGACCACTTAGTGTGCTTGAGGGCGCTCAAAGCCCTAAACATTCTGTGTGCTGGGCTACGATGCTCGTCGTCTGCAAAGACAAAAGCCTCTGGATTTTGACAAGCTTCGACTCAAAAACTATCGCACAGCCTGTCGGATTAAAAGACGTGAGAATCTGCTGAAAAGTAAACGACATAAGTCAGACATAACAGTATCCTTCAGCAACCGCAAGGGAGAGATTTCGTTTACGACACAAGAAATTTAAGCACTGCAAATTCCCAAACAAACCACGCTTTGTAACCCCTCCCTTTAGTACTTTAAGGCGTAGAAATTTCCCCACCACAGAGACAACTCGCATGAAAACTAAGAAAGCACAGGCGCCAATCCGTACAAACTAGGCCTATTTTTCCTGCGGATGGGGCTACAAAGGGGATGACAAAAGGATCGAGCCAACAACCGGAATCCACGTGCCGTCCGACTCTGAATACTGAAAGGAAATTCCACCCGTCGGGAACTGTGTAGAGCGGGAGTGTATAAGCAGCTCTTCCGTTACGAAATCCACAAAAGGAAGCGGTTCAAAACCAAAATAGGAATGTTCCGATAGCTACAGGGGCAGGGTCGAGGGAAATGATTCCGGATCAAAGGGCACAAAGGGGGATGGATCGATGAGGGAGACAAAAAAAGCGTTGAGGATGAAGGGAAAAGGGGCCAACGCTTGAGCAAAATACGATGATGGATCAATTGTGTCGACTAAATACGATGATGGATCGATTGATCCGACACAGAAGAAACTGCCCGAGGGTTACAGATTTCCATCAAATTACTGTGTTACTACTTGGTGCAATTCCATTTCACCGATTTTTTCGCAGTTTCTAAACGAAAATGTACTCCATTCTTATCTTCCACCTGTCATGAAAATGATCTACATGAAACAAAACGGGATCTCTAGATGTCTACCACGTGGCACTCATCCCCTGGAAAAATGAGTTTCTTCAAAAGCCCGTCGGCTTCACTTAGGCTACCACATATGGCAGGCCAAAAAGAGATATCATGGTTAAAACTCACCTTTGGAATCATAGCCTCCAGCGGTTTGGGCATTCGGCTTCCAATCCCGAGGTCACTAGTTCACATCTTCGAGGCTAGTGCCTCTGTGTGTGTGTGCGTGCGTGTGTGTGGTGTGTGAGTTGACCACACCGGTCAAATGCACCATGCCCCTCGATAGGGCCATGGGTAGGTGAGTGTTGGGTTCCAACACTGAGGGGGTTGCACACCCGTCTGATTCTGCTGGCTAGTGCCTCTGTGTGTGTGTGCGTGTGTGTGTGTGGTGTGTGAGTTAACCACACCGGTCAAATGCACCATGCCCCTCGATAGGGCCATGGGTAGGTGAGTGTTGGGTTCCAACACTGAGGGGGTTGCACACCCGTCTGATTCTGCTGGCCGTTGCAACATGGCAGATAGTGTGACGAACAGGCACCAACTTGAAGAAGCCTTCACACCCAAGTGCCCACTGTCGTGGAAAAATTCCTAGTCATGCCCATACATGCAAAAGTCCTTCCCAAGTGCCCATCTGTGCTACCAACGTGACCAATTAAGATTCGAACTCGGGCCCCACCATCGTCAAGCTGAACGACTTTACCACTTGGCCAAGCCATTATTGGTGTAATACAATTGAAGCATTTAATATTTAAACAATCTTGTCCGCCCTGTTGCAAAGATTATCACAAATGGACTCACCTCAATTAAGGCGCCCACAAAATTTGGGGGTTTCACCCCTCTGCAAACGGGTGTGAAACCCCCAAAAACAGGATTCAGAGTGGTCTCTTTCTGGACAAGAGGACGGGGTGTTGAAAGTTGTTTATCAAAATAATTGGATGAAATTGATGTACATTGTATTGGTTTCAAGCGACCCGACCACCATTACCCAACCCAAGCATCCAAACACGTGTGAACCTTGTCTAATAGAGAGCATAAAACCGCCCTCAATATATGAACTACACTTTGACGGAAACATGTTGACAATACTTGTTTTTTCTTGAGAAAGAACGTATTTTATTTATGATTTGGAGTCATGGCCCACAATGCTATTATAAAGACTTTTTGGTCTTGTTTATAAATCATAAGCAATTTAGAAACATTGATATTTACAATTAACTGGAATACTCATGTCTCTTTACAATTATTGACCATTGGTTGCTATAATTTGTATGGATACCATTGGTTGGTATAATTTGTCACTCTCATTGATTTACCAATGTTCACCATCGGTTGCTATGATTTGTACGCTTCTATCTATTGAGCACAAACGCAAACGTTGTATTGTTTTCTTACATGGCATCAGAGCTTGGGCTCTAGCAAGAAGATTTGGTAGTGTGTTTCTGTTTGTGAGCAGATTGTGAGAGATGGCCTAGCCCGCAAGACTGCGAATCCCACCGTTCGGCGAAAGCAAAAAGTTGGACGGAACTAACTATCCACTCTAAAAGTTCAAGATGAAGACCATCCTAATGCATACGAGCTTTGGGATACTGGTACTGGGGTGAACATGAAGCCGGTTGCGATACCGAATCCAACCAATGCAGGACAACATATAGTACCAACTATGGATGAGATTCTGGCGTGAACAAGAAGAAATGTAGATGCGTCATGTTCTATTGTCTGCAGTGTAAGTGATTCTGTCATGGCGTTAATTCAACATGTCACTATAGCGGAGGAGGCATGGACGGTCTTGAAAAATCAGTACGAGACCACGAATCAGACGCGGGGATTCAGATTATACAAGTTGGCACAAGATGCATCAATATGATAGAAATATGTGATTTAGTTAGTGTACGTCTATATGCAACATTTTTTAATCATTACCCAAAGATAAAGGTTAATATTAGACCTTTATATCTACTAATATGTGCTTGAGGGTTTATACTAGGTATACGTCTATATGCAAATTTATTAATCGTTACTAAAGTTTAATATTAGACCTTTACATCCACGAAATATTTTTACTCCTAATGTGTATGAGAACTTTTAAAAATCATAACTGCCCATTAGAATGGCATCAAAACCATCATGTTTGAAAAATAAACTACTAAGAAAACTCACATGGAAGATTATTTCACCTATACATTACTAATAGTCATAGTATACACACATAATTTACAATATCTGTAACACTAGTTCAAGTCATTGAGATGAATTTTGACCCATATGATAACTTCCTTGAGAGGTATTCTAACCAATATGATAAGTTCATTTTTTTGTCATAGAATTGCAAAGAGGCCCTGCTATGAAAATCATCAATCCAGCCATATATAATCAATGATATGTAGGATTGGCATTTATGTTGATCCTAAATCCTTGTGTCCTCTGATTTGCAACCTAAGTATTGGCTTGAATTCTTTACAGTTCGTTGCTGTAGCTCAACAATTGCCTTTATGATGATAAATTCACCCCTTAGGATATTGACACTCAGAGAGAGAGAGAGAGAGAGAGAGAGAGAGAGAGAGAGAGAGAGAGAGATGTATTATCTATGAGCTTCCCTTCAAGTTAGAACAAAAAGTGACTTAAAGCATCGCTATATAGCGACTTTTTGCTCTGTTCCGTCGCTGGAGCTGGGGCTTAGAAACTGAAGCTTGGCAAAGTGATGGCTCTCTGATGAGATGTGAAGATGTCTTAAATCTGCGTTTTGGGGGGGGGGGGGGAGAGAGAGAGAGAGAGAGAGAGAGATTCAAATAGTAGTGCAAAAAGCTGTTGCTATAAGTTCGAAGAATAATGCAAATTGCAAAACAACTGTAGAATGGTCCTCCTTTTACTTGTAGTCTAAGCTATTTTAGTAGGAGGTTTTATAAAAAGCAAACAAATCATAGTAGTGCAAAAAGTGGTTGCTATAAGTTCGAAGAATAATGCAAGTTGTGTAGGCATTGAATGCTTCCTTTGTAACAAGGAGACTGAAAGAGGGTCCATCGGAATCTAAACAGAATGGACCTTTTTGATATATAGTTTCTTTAATCTTGCAAAAGAAAGAAAAGGCAAAATGTTCATCTTTATTATTATATTAAAGAAAATGGAATGGGTTATTTCTATTTCGTAGCTAATGTATGCCTTTTTAAAAACAAATTTGAATCATCCAAAACATGAAAAGGAGTTTGGATAGCTTGGAATAAAAAACAGCACATCTGGCTTTTTCTAACCCCAAAAAAAGAGATTATGGGTGAATTCTTATTACTTTTATATTACAAAAAATAAAACACTTTGCTAATGAACATTATATACGTAAAAGAAGTATCAAAAATATATATTTGATTTAAGTGTGTCCAAAAGCCACTAGAGTGACACTAGTGGTTGACAAGCACTTGCATTTCTCCTAACCAGGAGTGGGGTGGAGTAGAGCTCACCGGAATTTTGACAAAATCCCCATGACACGTGAGTCATTGTCAGGACCACACATTTTTTGTGTCGTTTCGAGGGATAGCCAAGTACATGTTTGCATTGCGTGTTGTCCCCTTCCATTATCTACCCATTTCCCATTGAGTTCTATCTTAACTAGGAGTGTTGATTTTGGGGAATAGGAAGAGGTTGAGGAAAAGAAAGAGGAAAAGACATTTTTCCTATTGTTGAAGCATTTGAGTGAATTTGAGTTTTGTTTTAGTGTTTTGTGTTGTCAAATCATAGGAGAAGCTAATTCAGATAGTTGCTAATGTGTTTTTCCAATGAAATTTGAAGGAAAGTTATGAAATCATGTTTTTAGGTGAATTACGAGTTCGTAGGAAGACCAAAACTATCACATCATAGAAAAGTTTCCATTTTTGCTCCAAAATATATTTCTTTTGTTTTTGGTTTGCAATTAGTAGTATAGGCCCCCTAGAAGCTCAGAAACCTTGCAAAAAGACTGAAAATCATCAAATTCCTGTTGTGAAACATAGACGTTGCAATATCCTTAATGTGATGTGATGTTTGCATTAGAGCTAACGCAACATTAGGTTGCATTATAATGCAACACCATCATGTAGCATTAGCACACCTAACTCTGACAGATCCCACCAAATACGAGCTGGTATTTAATGCACATTTAATGCGATCAATCACCTACCCACATTGCAATAAAAGGTCAACTCATGTTGCAATAACCTTAACGCAGCACCAGAGCAGTATCCATAACTCCATGTCAAAGCAATAATGCAATGCAACGCATATAGCGATAGCCATAATGCAACATCTTGTAGGCAGCCCGTTGCATTAACCATATTGCAGTGTGTTGCATTGTAATGCAACATCGTCGCATTATCCATAACATAGTGCTAGAGCATTATCCCTAACGCCACGTCAATGCAATAATGTAATGCTACACACATAGTGATAACCATAATGCAACATCCTTCAGGTAGCACGACGCATTTAACCATATTGCAGTTTGTTGCATTATCCATCATGCAATATCTTATACAGGCTATTGGTAGGGGCTGTAGGTAATCATCAGGACTGCTCAGCTATCTGACCTACATGCACCTGAGGTCCTGTAGGCTTTGGGACAAAACCTAAAACCAAAGATAGCCATTCCAACAATGTTCTATGCAGTTATCTACCTAGTTTTGCATCCCCTATTCTGTGCACATATCCCCTCAAGAAGACACATCTAGCTCTGAGGAATGAGTGAGCATATACAGGGACATGGGTGAGCCATCCAGCTCGAGAGCCTCGGAGTCCTATAAACTCCAACTCAATACCACCTCACTCCCCTACTCCCTCCGTAGCATCCCGAATTAGGGGCACCTTTGACAATATGATGGGAAGGTTTGGACTATCCAAGTCCTTAAACATGGTAAACCCATTTTCCTAGCAGAGTAGGGATATGGAAGAGCCCTAACAACCTCCAACTTCCATCCCATGTCAAAATTCATAGTTAGGGAACCAAATCCCACCAAGTTCATGGGAAATCGGCCCCCAATGTACCCACTTTATGATAATAGCTAGTCATTTGGAAGTGAGTTTGGGTCGTGGCCACCACAAGACTTCCAAGTGTTAGATCCAAGTGGGCAGCGTCGTTTTACAAGAGGTTCACTTGTGAGACCCTTTACCCACCACTTAAGTACCAACATTCTCAGCCTTGACTCAATACATGGGAGGCTTGCCCTACCCAACGACTACCCCATATAGACCTATGTTTGGGGTGAATATGCCAATCCCTAGGGGACCACTAGGTCAATGAGGGCTAGTCACTAACCTTCTAAACCAACTAGGTTAGCATTGGAAGGTAGGAACGTCAAAAGAGACTCCTAGCAACCCCCATCTATTTCCATGGAGAGATAATGTATGGTGTGGGGTAGCAATGGGAATCATCTTAGTAACAAGTGTCTGTGCCTTAGGGCAAGGCCATCACTCTACTATGTTGACTATGCTCGTCGTTGAGGAAGCCATGACAATACCCAATGTAAATATCCTAATATGTTTCCCCAATTAGCTTACCAACCAAGGCCGCAACTTGTGTTACCGCCCCAAATAATGCATCTAATTAGATCCAAAGGATAGCACAAGGCTCCGTACTTAACAACCCAAGCTAGTACATGAACCAAACCATTCCCTTGTCTCCACCAGTACTAGGCATTCAACCCCTGCCTCTGCAAGTCATTTCAGTAATCCACGTGTTGGTAGAGAAAGTACCCTTTGATTGGGAGATTCAGGACCAAGACTCCAATCGAGATTGCTCTCCATTTGAGGATCAAGTTGGTGTCATAAGTCATCATTGCATGAGGACTAGTACATACAGATCTATCAGACAACCCCAATTTTGCAAAAGTCTAGGCATATGAATAACCAACTAGGCAACCCCCAATGGAATGCTATGCTTGTCAAAGACACCATAGGGCTAGTGAGTGCCCATTTAAGACAACAATGGCTAGCAGCCTAGCCAAAGTGCCAAGGACCTTATTTCCTCAGGGATTGCCCCTACAGGGAGAACTAACCAGTGCCAACAGCACCGACTTTGAATGCACCAATGCCATTGTGCTCAAGATGTGGAATGGACCACTTATACAAGGATTGTTTGATGAGACAACCCTCCACTCCCGTAGGTAGACCCTATGGCTCCTCTCAACCTGCTTATTGTTGAAGGCAGACAAGTATCATCCGTCTCCTTAAATGTCCTCAACATATTGCAAGCAAAAGCCTTTAACTAGGAACTTTGAAAGCAAGCCAAACGGGACAAGGCTAGCACATTGCAGAGTTCAGAGTGGACCAAGACCACACATGCAAGTATTAGGAAAGTAATGACGATAGGAAAGGCCAAGATGAAGTGATCATCCAAGATGGATCTGACAAAGAGACACCAACTTTATCCAAGATGGATCTAACAAAGAGACAGCTACTTTAGCCACATCATCATCTTTGAGAAAGGCCTCCTCACGAGGTGATAATTCAATTCCACCACAAACCAAGAGGGAGGAATGGGTGGAACCCTAATCCAAGACAAAGGAGCTACATAAAGAGGACATCTAGAATACTCGGACCTCCAGGTTGAAAAAGTTGGTGCATGAGTGCCAAGAGAAATTTGAGCAAAGGCTCAAGACCAGCAAGGGATCTGACACACAAAACATCCTAATTATCAAGAAGCATCCCGAACTGCAAAAGCCCTGCAGGTACCAGAGAGGGTAGAGAAGAAGTTATAACAAGCCCTTCCATAGAAGGTCCTACCCTAACGTAGCTTACGTTCGAGGAAGATTCCATCCTACGAACAACTAAGAAATGGGGAGGATATCACCTTTAATGACTTCAAAGGACCAGAGTCTACGAATTCAAAGAATCGGAGTCTCTTGCTAAAGGACCTGCTAATGGGGCCTCAAAACATAGCTAGCTTAGCCTCATTCCTATCCACCACTAAAATAAAGATGTCCATTGCGGTACTACTGCCAAGTAATCCAACCCTCTAGAGAGACGCATCAGATTGGATGAA
Source organism: Dipteris shenzhenensis (assembly GCF_047967505.1). Lineage (NCBI taxonomy): Eukaryota > Viridiplantae > Streptophyta > Polypodiopsida > Gleicheniales > Dipteridaceae > Dipteris > Dipteris shenzhenensis. Next base: position 7,890,722 of record NC_141624.1, on the reverse strand, counting down.
TGGGCATATCATACCGCATCCCCAAGCCTAAAAATATTAGAGTCCCTAAAAGAGGCTCAAGAGCTTCCAAAGGAGCCTATCAATAAGCTGGGGCAGTGATCACAATAATGCCGTACTCCCCATCTCCTACTAGAGCTCACTGCTATCTTAGATGGGGGATCCGAAGTAAGCACTGTCACCAAGCAATGTTGGGAAAAATGGGAAAGCCCCAACACGGAGAGTACATCCTTACTACTTAGTTGGCGAAACTAGCCGATGGAGGCTCTGCGAGGCCGATAGGTGTGCTCAAAGAAATCAAGATCAAAGTCTTTAGTTTTACCTATCTAGTATGGTTTTTTGTAATGGATTTCGAAAACCAAGCCAGGTATGAAGCCATCCTAGGGAGACCATTCTAGTGCTTTGCGGGTTTCATCAACTGGCACTCAAATAATATCTATTTAAGAAGGGACGAGCAAGTCATGAGGGTTGACCTCCACATGTGGAAAGCCCACCCTATGTCCGAACACTTATTTGTAGCCAAATCCAACACAACACAAAGGTTGGCATCCGTAAATCCATTTTAGGCCTATAATGCCAAGAATGAGAGTGAGGATAGGGAGGAACATTGGTATGCACCACTCTCAGAGGCCAACTTCGATGCATGTGCTAGCCACAATAGATCTCCAGAAGTTCTCCCACCACTCTCGGAAGCTGAGTTCTCCCACAATTAGATGCATGTGTTGGCTTCCAAATAACTACCCCCAAGTTGGAGGGGCAAGAAGTGGGTGCTCCACTTATATTGTTTAATATGCTCAAGCATAGTAAGGTCTCAGTAGATTTTTCACTTTATTCTCATTGATGAAGCCCCTCACGAGAACCATAAGAAGTGATAAGAAATCCCTATGGAGAGGAGGTGTAACACGCTATGGTTTGATGAAAGCGCAGTATTTAAGTATGGGCTCATTATTTTTTCCTTGGTTTTTCATGCTTTCTAATTGTGCTTGCTTAATAGAATACACAATCTATAAAATTTGTTCTACTAAACACTCCTAAACACACTAGAAATAGCTAGCAAATTGCATTCTACTAAGCACTCAAGCACTCGAGAATTGAAATGAAGAGATAGAACTAATTTCCAAGGTAGTTTCTCCACTCTTAATTGTATTCTCCTAAGAACTCTTAAACACTCCAGAATTAAAATGAAGAGATAGAGCTAACTTCCAAGGTAGTTTCTCCACTAAACACGTCTTGAGTGTATTGCTAATTTTTAATCGCTCATACAATTTTGCTCAGAGGAAGTGCAACTCCCTCACCACATGACACCACCACACACACACCTACACCACGATGCATCACGAGTCTGCGTTGGCATGGAGGGTCTAGAAGACTTGGACAGTACCATATGGTACAACCCATACTCTTCTTGGACATTGAAGGACCTTAAGATGAGGATGTCAACAAGGAGGTAAGTGAGAATCCACATGAAGAAGAAGAAAGTCTGCCACAGGATCCCCCACCCGAGCACAACACTTGGTAGTTAGCGATCACGGTTCACACTCTGTCCAAACAGAAGCCATTAGTAACTTGTACAATGGGCGGGCAATGTTTACATAAAAGAGTATGAACCTTCCGTAATAGCTCGTGTGCCCTGTAAACCATGCTTGGACACAATGTGGCCAATAATTACTTCATGCTTCACCCAAAACTGGCACTTGAGGGTTATGCAGTACAGGCGACACCTCTCTACGACCAGTCTGAGGTTTTTAGGATGATCATTTCATGTAGAGGTGACACATAAGTCATCAAGGAAGACTTTCACAAAATCTCTTGGATACTCTTTAAAGGTAGTGATCATTAGTCTTTAAGACGTAGCAGGAGCATTGGTGAGCTCAAAGAGCATCACATGTGAAGCATAGACTCTCCATTCCATGGAAAATGTTGTTTTGTGTCTGCTAGGGCCATATATACCCGGTGGTAACCATAGAATCAGTCAAGAAAGCTATAGACTTGTTTTCTTGCCACCCTTTCTAGTACATGCTCCGTAAATGGTAGTGGATCATGGTCTTTTTGCATGGTAGTGTTCACTTTCTTTAGATCAACACATACTAAAATCTTGCCATTCTTCTTTAGCATGATGACTATCGGGGATACCTAGTCTGTATGCTCGATCTCATATGTGAATCCTACATTGATAAACTTTTGGATTTCTCCTCTTATGATCGTCGCACATTTCAAATTCATGGGGTAAGATCTTTGCCGGTTCAAACTGACATCACCCATTATAGGAATGGTGTGCTATATGACCTTAAGAGGCAAATCTTTTGTGTCTGTATACTTGCAGGCAAAGCAATCCTTGTATTCTAGAAGGAGCATAATCAAAGAAGACTCCTCTGGTTGGGTGAGGTCATCAGATCGATGGTTGAGGCTCATCACCCTCTAGTGCAAGGTTCATATCCTTTATCTTAGCAGGACCTTTATAGCCTTGATGGTCACCCTCTTCCTTTGTCCGTTTGGCTACCCTTTTCCTTTGTCCATTTGGCTTGTTGGAAGAGGATCTTTTGATCTTGGATTGTGTAAGCCTTAGAGTGGGGATGGACTTGGCGTAACTCATTCTTATCATCATCATCCTCCTCCACCGTTATCTCACGTAAGGTTTTGGTTTGAGCCAATGTTTCCTTATCTTTGGTCTTAGTGGCCTTGGCCCGAGGTACTTGTTGATTGTTTGTGATCATAGTGGCTACAGGAATAGTCACTTGGCTTAGTCATGCAAACAAGCTAGGCTGGAGGTCTTCTAGGGGGTGGCATGCTCACCTTAGGGATAGGCCTATAAGGGATGGTTGTTGGGTATGGCATACCTCCCATGTTCTATGACCAAGTAGGAAATGATGAAACTTGGGATGTAGGGGATCTTATACACAGACCTTCTAGATTATTCCTTTATCCACTATGTTCCAGTATTTGAAACTCCTTAGGGATTCCGGGGATAAATTCTTCCCTATATGATTGGATTTTATCAAAGGATGGATATGGTTGTAGCTGATTAGCTAGTAGTAGATACGATGGGACTTGGCTCCCTAAACAGTGCTTCAAACACCGATGTTTGGGCTAACACCTAAGGCTCTATCGGCACCCTATTCTGTCTCACAAATGGGTTTAGCATATTTGTTGGTTTAGTTAGTCCAAACCTATCCATAATGTTGGAAAGGTTTGGCATGCTCACCTTAAGGATAGGCCTATAAGGGATGGCTGTTGGGTATTGCATACCTCCCATGTTCTATGAACAAGTAGGAAATGATGAAACTTGGGATGTAGGGGATCTTATATGCAGACCTTCTGGATTATTCCTTTGTCCACTATGTTACGGCATTTCAAACTCCTTAGGGATTTCAGGGACAAATTCTTCCCTATATGATTGGCTTTCATCAAAGGATGGATATGGTTATAGTAGCTGATTGCTAGTAGATACAATGGGACTTGGCTCCCTAAATAGTGCTTCCAACACCGATGGTTGGGCTAACACCTAAGGTTCTATCGGCACCCTATTCTGTCTCACAAATGGGTTTAGCATGTATGTTAATTCAGTTAGTCCAAACGTATCCATCATGTTCGAAAGGTTTCCCATAACCTTGCTATTATAGAAGGGGTAGGAGATTGGGGATCATCAAAGCTAGTGCTTGGAGCCACTGATGCTCTAACATTGGAGGGTTCTCCCATGTCTCCATCCAACCTCATGAATTCTTCTAAGCTAGATGGGTCATCCTGAGGTGGTATCTGTATGGTGGAAGAATCGACTTTCGAGCATGCTGATCCTAAGGGTGTAGAGCTAGGTGTGTAGGTCAACAAGATCGTATTAAGGCACTATCCTCAGGCTCATGGCTAGCTCCTAGGACTCTTTATGATCTCAAGTGCATGTGTTGGTCAGTGTAGTTGAGGCCCTAATTCTGGGTTAATTCCACTTCGCTGCCCGCAAGATCAAGGGGCGGCAATCCCTTGTGGCTTTCAATGTAATCTATATGCAAATTTCATCATTTCTTGGGCTCAAGGTGGTGATTTTTAGGTGCTGAATTTCACTTATCTCCAAGGGATTGTTGCTTTAATGCTAATGTAATGACTCGACAATGCAACAACTTGATTAATGCAGCAACTTGATAACGTAAAGACTTGATTAATGCAGCAACTTGATAATCCAATGACTTGATTAATGCAGCGACTTGATAATGCAGTGACTTGATTAATGCAACTACTTGATTAATGCAATGACTCGATAACAGAGTGACTTTGATTAATGCAACAACTTGATAATGCAGCAACTTGATTAACGCAACAACTTGAGTAATGCAATAGAGCTTGTCAAGGTTCATATAGATGATAACCGTGCAGATATGCTGACGAAGAGTCTACCTAGTCAATGGTTTGAGTATTTTCATGTATTGATGGGCATTGGATAGTATGCTCACTGGTTGTTCTCCCTTAAAGGCACATTGTCCTTTAAGTGGGAGGTTGTGGGGGTTAAAGGTCACTGTGCCTTTACCCCGGTTATGTACAATACTCAAACACATATATAAATGAATGAAAAAGAAGATTAGGGTGTTCTGCACCCACGAAAAACTTGTGTGGCTCTCTATTTTCTCTCTCTCCCTCTTCCATTTTGCTTCCATTGAGATCACTCTCAGAGATTGTATATCATGTCTCTTGATATAGGAATCCTCACTAAATTTGACGTGAAGTGCTTCATTAAGACCTCCATCTTCGCACAACTTATGCAAATTTTAAAAGGATCCCAAGTTTTCACGGATCTCAACAACCTTAAATGAGGAAAACTTGATGATCTATAAACCTAAAGAGTCCCATTTGTCTAATGTGTAAAGTCTAGTGCCAGGAGTCGTTAAGTGATACTAGTGGATCGCATTTGCATGTGTTGTTGTATAGCTTGGAGGAGTAATCCATCAACCTTCCTGCAAGATCTCCATGATAGGTGTCACCACTAGACGACACATTTTTGGCGCCATTGTCGGGGAGTTCCAGGTGTGCTTTTGCATTGCATTTGCTTCTCTCATCATTTAACCACTGCCCAATGCTGAGTATTGTGTAGAGAAAAGATGTTGGTTTTTTGTGTATAGGAAGCGGTGTGAAAAAGAGGTGTTAATCCCTTGCATTAAAGTTTGACACCACCTACCACTGATAATTCACCTACCATCCGCCACGTATCATTAAATAAATTAACAGTGGTTAGATTAAAAGTCAACTCATAGCATTACGACTAATGCAATGACTTCCAACCTGTTGCGTTTGCTTGTCCTCAAGTACCTCCCTTAGGAAATGGTACTTGAACCCAATGTGTTTGGTCTTTGCATGAAAGACCGGATTTCGTGCTAGCTGAATCACACTCATGGAATCACTATGCAATGTCGATATACCTGTATGAATCCCCAAATCTCCCACCAACCAATCAAGCCATATAGCCTCCTTGCAACCCTCTATGGCCACAACATACTCAGCCTCTATGGTAGACAAAGCAATGCACTTCTGTGCGCGAGACATCCATGACACTACACCACCTGCAAAGGTGAACACATAACCAGAAGTGGATCTCCTACTATCCACATGCCTTGCATAGTCTGAATCTGTGTACCCAAGTACACGCATGTCTCCTCTACCAAAGCAGATGCACATCTCCTTGGTACCCTTCATGTACCTCATGATGCACTTAACTACCTCTCAATGCCTCTTTCCTGGATTAGCCATATACCGGCTAACAACTCCCACTGCAAATGCAATGTCTGGTCTAATAGCTATCATAGCATACATAAGACTCCCAACTGCTGATGCATAAGGAACCTTGGCCATCATGGCCCTTTCCTCATCTGATTTGGGACTATCTATATGACTTAGTTTCACATATGGAGGCAATGGAGTACTCACTGCCTTCCCCCCCTCCATATTGAAATGCTGCAATACTTTTGTAACATACTCCGTCTGTGAAAGCCAAAGGAGTTTCCTACTCCGATCACGCGTGATGTGCATACCAAGAATATGACCTGCAAGTCCCAAGTCCTTCATATCAAAGGCCTCATGTAACTTGGCCTTTAATGCATCTAGCTCATAAGTATTCTTGCTAGCCAATAGCATATCATCCACATATAGTGCCAGGAGTATCAGGCTATTATCCTTAGCCCTTTTAGTGTAGAGGCAGTGATTAATTTCACTCCTTCTAAAACCCTGGGACCGAATGAAAGCATCAAACTTCTGATAGCATTCTCTAGGCACTTGCTTAAGGCCATAGAGACTCTTCTTCAGCTTTGCAAACTAAATGCTCTTTGCCCTTTTCTTCAAAGCCTTCCGGCTGCACCATGTAAATTTCCTCATGCAGATCCCCATGCAAGAAAGCTGTCTTGACATCCATCTGCATAAGCTCCGTATCCTCTCCTGCCACTAGGCCAAGCATGCATCTAAGTGTGGTCATCTTCACAACTGGAGAGAATATCTCATCAAAGTCCACAGCCTTCTCTTGCTTGAACCCTTTAGCAACCAAATAGGCCTTGTACCTATGCACATCATCACCTGTGACCTTCATCTTGTAGACCCATTTACATGGCAATGCTTTCTTTCCATGTAGCAAAGAAACCAAGTCCCAAGTCTTATTCTTCATAAGTGAACTCATCTCTAATTGCATAGCATACTCCCACTTATGTTGATCCTCGTGCATCATAGCCTCTCTGTAGCAAGAAGGCTCCCCGCAATCAGTAAGCATCACATAGTCTACCCCTGGAACAAACCTATCATTGATGATGCAACTAGGAAAGTGTGGGCTTATGCTATAGCTCGGAAGAGTGATGTGTTCGAGATATTTCAGAAATGGTTGGCCTTAGTTGAGAATCAGTCAGGTAGAATGCTTAAATGCCTACGGACTGACAATGGTGGAGAGTATCTCTCTCATGACTTTCAGCATTTCTGTGATACACGTGGGATTAAGAGGGAGCTCACATCCCCTCGTACTCCAAAGCAAAATCCAGTTGTAGAAAAGATGAACCGTACCATTCAAGAAAGGTTGCAATGCATGCTTTCCAATGCAAGTCTTTCTGGTGGTTTTTGGGCTGAGGCAATGAAGACTGTAGTGCATGTGATCAATAGATCACCTAGTAAGAGTTTGGATGGTGGTATTCCTGAAGAGGCATGGAGTGGCAAGAAGCCCTCTTACTCTCATTTGTGTATATGTGGGTGTGAGGCATATGGACATGTGCCAAAAGAGCTTCGAAAGAAGCTAGATCCTAAGTCTAGGAAATGCATCTTTCTGGGTTATGGTGAAAGTGGAGAGGGGCTATCGTCTCTGGGATCTAGAAGCAAAGAAGATCATACGCAGCCATGATGTAGCCTTCAATGAGAAGCAAATGCATAAGGCACCCGTGAGGGATGTGGAAATGAGGAGAATCACTTTCCAGGACGTGAATCCACCTGCATATATTGATATATAACAAGCTGTCCATGCACCAAATGTGCAAGAAATGGTACCACCAAGTACTCCCACAGGTATACAATCAAGGGTAGATGATGGATCATCTATTAGTGGATCAGCCCCACCTAATGACCGTGTAGGCATGGGACCACATACGTCTGAATGCACCAAATCAAGCTTTTCAAACTCTTTCTTTTCCCTTCTTTTATGGGCTGATTTAGTCTGCTTCCCATAGAGACAGTGCTCACAAAATTCAAAATCAGAGAAACTCAAATGCGGTAAATAACCCAAACGGCATAAGAGTTTCATCCCATTTTGGCTCATATGACCCAACCAGCAATGCCATAAAGAAGTGCTTGGCTGCTCGGTTATTACAACAACATGATCAAACACCCCTGATACATGTAAGGGATACAAAGTCCCACACTTGGCACCCCTGGCCAAAAGCATAGAGCCCTTCTGAATTTTCCAACTCCCAGGACCAAAGATGGTATGAAAACCAGCATCATCTAGCTGACCCATTTAAATGAGACTCTTAGTCAACTTAGGCACATGTCTCACATTTTTCAAAATAAATGCAGACCCATTTACAAAAGAAAACTTTATGTCACCTACTCCCACTATGTCACATGCATAGTCATTTCCAAGATGCACACAACCTGTCTTTCCACTATCATAAGTGGAGAACCATTCCCTATGGGGAGTAACATGGAATGAAGCACCAGAATCCAAAATTCAATCCTAGGAATATGCATCATCTGAAGTGGTAAGCAACTCTGCAAATAAACTAGACATGAAGAGAATGTCATTGTCACTATCATGTGTGATTGCATTGATCTCCTCGATCTTCACTTTTCCTTTGTCCTCAATGGACTCTCTTCCTTCTGATTTGCACCCTAATTTGCATTCTTTTTCTTATCCTTTTGCTCTCTTTTAAGCTTGTAGCAATCCTTTTTCATGTGGCCCTTCTTGCCATAATAGTGACACTCAATGTTCCGTGCCGTGGACTTGCTACGGGACTTCCCTCTTTCTTGAAACTTCCCCCTAGACTGTGATCTGCCCCTTTGCACATTTAAGGCTACATCCTGCTTGTTGCCTTCCATTGACTTCCGTCTAATCTCCTCAGCCAACAAGCTACCAACCACATCATCAAAGTTCAATACTCCACCAGGTGCAGAGTTACTGGTAGCAGTACGGAAAGTATCCCATGAGGATGGTAATGAGCATAAGAGAAATATTGCTCTCATTTCCGCATCGAAATTCAACTTTTGAGCTTGAAGCTGACTGAAAATAATATTAAATTCATTCAAGTGCAAAGCTATGGATACTCCCTCCTTCATGTGCAGCTCAAACAATCTCTTCATGAGATAGACTTTGTTTGAGGCAGTCTCTTTCTCATATGTAGCACACAACTTTTTCCATAAAGCTTTCGTAGTCTTTTCAGTGACTACTGTGAAATAAACTATCTCCCCAAGATTAAGTCTAATGGTAGACTTTGCCAATGCATCCAACAGATTCCATTCATCTGTGGACATAGCTGCAAGCTTAGTTGCAATCCCTTGCAAGGGTTTTATCTGCTTCTTTTGAATAAGCACATCCCTTATTTGTTCTTTCCACAAAGAAAAGTTTGTCCCGTCAAACTTTTTAATGCTGAAAAACTCCTTTTCAGACATGGAAGAGGTTGCCATGATGCAAATAAAGCAAAATCCCAAATGCTAGTGCCTACAAGAGAGAATCACACCAAATACCAGGTGCACCCAAATGTGTATGCCACAATAGAGTGAAATATCACCAAAACTCAAAGCTCAAAGCATCAAAAGATACAGCTGACTCATGTGCATGTACTATGCATCCATATGAGCAAATCTGGCCCAAAAGAAAATGCCAATAAGTGCTAAATGGCTCAAGCATAAACACCGTCCATGGGCATATGCATCAACAATCTCTCATCCAAGAGAGCATAACACTATCAGTGCATCACCTACAATGTGTCAAATGGATGTCCCTCAGCATAAAAGAGCATCCATGTGCAAAGCGTCCATAAAAAATAGCATCCCACAAGGAATCTGGGCCTACTATCAGCGCATCCAATAAGGATTGCAATGCATCCAAATCGCCTATAAATCATTCACTGCAACCCAATGCACACCACGAATGAGCGCACAACACGGCTCAAACTTCAACTAGAGTGATCTGCATAAGGTATGCTCAAGAAATCATGGTCCCATGGCAATGACCGCTACTGAAAATAGAACCTGAGATGCCTCAAAACATGGGCGCCATTGCATAATCGGACTCAGCAAGACAATCTGCAAATATCTCTCTCCTGCTAGAACTCCAAAATCCCAACCGATGAGTGAGAAATGGGAATCAACACTTATCCACTTCCATGTGGCATAAATCTAAGGTTTTAAAACCTTAGAATGAAAAATGCATAACAGAGAGACGAAATCAAATACACAGAGATCTATAACTCTGAAAATACTCCATCGAATCGCGCAAGAATTGACAAGTAGGGGTTTTTAGGCGTCCGGAACGTAATGGGACAAACGATTTTGGAAATCGTGGTCCCAATCACTAGGTCCAAGCATTTAATCTTACATGCTCAACAAAACATTAAGGTGGAGATCATGTACCTCAATGGACAAGGAGATGGAGAGATTTGCACATGGAATGCCTTGTGTTGTAGGCAATGAAATATGAGAATAGAGTGTAAAACAAGCCTCTGACAAAAGGAAGCACATACACAAGTCCATTCCAACACTAATCAAGAGTATAGGCCCCATTGGTACTTGGAATTAGACACCATGAGAGAGAGAGAGAGAGAGAGAGAGAGAGAGAGTACACCATAGAAACCTAGAATGTACAACTCTTCAGACTTATATACAATTAGAATAGGGTCATGATTGCTCCACATTTGCCCACATTTGCACTAATGTGTACCTTAGTCTACACTACTCTACCTTTGATCAATATTAGTAATATGTGCATGTGGTATTCTTATCAACATAAGCTTCTTTTATGCACACATGCATCTCAAATCAAGTAAACTTCGCTATTAATAATGCAAATTCTTCAAATTTGGGTTTTACAAAACATTTGCGTATCAAAATCTTTAGTATTAATGGAAAAGTTATCTGTCTCATTGTAGCCTATGCTCCATGAAACAAACTTAAAAACCGAATGAAATGCTCCAAAGCATTTTGATTTCTCTTGAGACTTGATGGGGAATCGAGCACACAAGTGGGGAGGTTTACATTAGACTTTGGGCCATTTCAATAAAAAATTTAGGAAAATCATGTCAGAACCCAACCTCCACAAGCTAATACTATACTCAGATTTATTAACCACATCCTTCCATGCCACGACAAGAGCACTCTTACAGGGCCCAATTTGGAGCCCAAAATATTTGTATTGCATATGCTTGATTAAAGTCGAATCTAAAGGATATCAAGTAGTTGCCAAAAGAATTAAGAATAAAAATGGTATAGACACACGAGTTGTTTGAAATCTTAAAACTTCAAGTGCAACGCACCATAAATGCTATGGCCATTTCAACTTAACCATCCTCTTTATTTGAGATAATAAAGCATGATAATTATCCTATCTTATCTAACATAGTCTATGAATCATGGAAATGCAAGTAATGCCCTATTTAAATTGTGCACTTCCAACTCTAGATACACATTGAATTCAATTCACTTGGATGCTTGGGGACCGTAGAAAATAAACAATGAATGGTTCATATTATCTCCCATTTTGAATTGATGATGGTAACACAATACCATGGGTAAATTAAAAGAAGTCACAACAATTCAAAAGATATCCAAACATTGATATAAAATGAGACAAAAAGAAGAATCACGTGTTTAAGCATTGATTGGGACATGTACACAAATCCTTGCACTTTTTCTATTTTACAAAAGAACATAATACCATGCATGCTTTAACATAACAAAACAAAATGATGTACAAAAAAAAAACCTTTATGTAAAAATATCAAATCCATGATGAATGAGACAAATCTTTTATACAATTATCGATAAGAATTACATCTAATTCCATTAAAAAGATGCCAATATAGTTTTGAAAGAGAAGAACAAATAGTGAGGTACTAAAGAGAACTCAAAATTAAGCATTTGCAAATCTTAGTAGTATTGCTTATACACGCAATAGTGATAAAGTTCATACCAACCCAACAACGATTATGACTTAATATAATAAAGAACGCAAAAGGTTGCGTGTCAATTAATTTTATGCAATCAACATTTCGTTCATAAAACATGGTAATTGCTTAAACAACATTTTGAAAGATGTCAAACCTATAGAAGTCACAATATATCTAACGACACCAAGGAAAGAACAAAGATGATGGCAAGTGTAGAAGATCAATAGTTACAAAAAGCCATCTTTCATGTTATCATATGAAAAGGTTAAACGTTCTTTACCGCACACTTTTTTTTAAAATAACCATTATGACAATTGAAGGACTTTTAAAATTGTAAGCACAATATAAATGAGATAAAGCAATGGCAAGTTTGTGCAAGAACAATGAATAACAGAGCTAGAAATTGCCAAAATTAGACATAGTTGAAGATATCAAAATTAGACATAGAAGATGCACAACTAAGCTAGAAATTGCCAATAGGTATTCATAGTCAAAAATATCAAAGATGCATAATGCACAAATGCACGGTTGATTGCTAGAACAAGGAAATGCAAGGCTAAAGGGATATTGATAAGATTTATTGTATTACTAGCAACAATCAACTAGAACACCTATCAAATAGAAATAGATCCCTAGATGAAAAGACAAAGATGCTTCAACCCTAAGGATATGAAGCTTCAAAGATATTTATTTTGCTTTTAAGTTATAGAACATCTTATACAAATTGCAACAAGCACCAAGAAGCCTGAGATATGCATTGCAATGAACCAAATATTTTTCAAAACATGCATCGCAATGCCATCACTAGTTGGTTGCGCACCCATTGGTATATTGAATAATAACTATCCCGATTTATGACTTGTACATGGTCTACCTTCATACCACTTCCCTAACAAGTTGCACATTATTGCTCGTGCTTATATGTACTTTAAAATCTGTTTATTAGCCGTGGATGAGGGTTAAAATTTGACGTATTTGACATTTTGAATACAAAGTTAATAGTTTTGCAGCATTGATCAATTCTTATGTGCAACAATAATAGGGATCCTAAGACAAAAAACAAAAATCTGTTGTGTAACTTGCGACGAGGGTTGCAAATTGGACATATTAAATTTATTATATGTTAGTTGTTTTAGTAGCACTTGGCTCTTTCCTACTTTTGTTGGTGTTGTCATTTCTTTTTTCAACGATGTAAAATGCTCTCTATGCCTTGGTAATGGACTAACTTTCCATATAGAGAACAAAGGCAAAGATAAAGTTAGATTTACAAAAATGGGCCCCTCAGTAAGATTACTACAAGTTTGGTAGTAAAAAGTTAATTTAAGTCTTGTTACATCTCTCTTCCTGCTCCAGGTAAGAAACAGGGTCACCTTTCTTTAAAACACAAGAAAGCATCTCAGACAGCTTACATGTTCTTTAGTGGCACTTGAGTCAATAGGTACCACATTGTAACTTGATGAGCATGTCGATATGTAAATCACATTTCAGTACAAGTGAAACCATCAGAGCAGGGTCCCTCCAAAGGAAGGAAAATAAGCTCAGTAATCCGTCAATCACCTGTATCATACCGGAACCCTCAGAATACGAGGGAATGCATGCAGGGCATCCATTCTAGCCAGTCAGAAGACATGGACCCTCTAATGTCGTACAATTCCAAAATTTATCAGAACCTGCTTCACCTATTAGGAGGCCTCGCCTTCCCATCCGGAAGGCTGAAATGTTGTATGATAAAGATCACGCACATCACAATGATCAGACATCCAACAAGAGAGCTGAATAGCAGTGCCCCTGGCTGTTGGGTTTGCACAAACCCATAGACACCAATGGATGTGACCACAATAAGGTCGTTTAAGCCATCACCAGAAAAATCAGCAACTACTACTGCATGAGTGGGTGGAGATGGCAGGTACAAACTAGTCAGCTGGATTCCACTTGGGGACAGTAGCAAGGCCTCCTGTTCACCTGCAACAAGAATCACATCAGGCGGCCCATGCACCCTAACGGACATAACCTTTAAAGTCGGAACAACTCTCTCCATTGCGACTCCCGCTTGGAATGGAGAGTTTGCCCATGTTGCTCCTGTGACAACCTGCCAGCGCCTTGTAGCACCTCTCCCATGCAGACCTGGGGTATAGGATGTGACCTAGTACACACATTCTTTAAATAAGCCGCATTTCCAAATGTTCCACACAGCTACATAACTACTCAGCAGATCAGGTACATCCTCAATCCCATTTTCCATCACTCGCAAGATACTCTAGCCATTTCGCCGAGCAATTTTTAAAGGAGAGGCAAAACTCTGAGTGAAAGAATTTATACCTCCCCACGGCTTGTCAAGAATATCAGGTCCCCATGACTTCCTTTCCGATGTTTGTGCCCATCATATGTAGGCATCAAAACTGGTGCAGCAACTTCCAAGGGAGCTGAATCTGCAGTACGACCAAAATACCTAGAAGAATATTCACTCTGTTGAAAGCCACCAAAGGGATAGTGTCTGCATATAGATCCATTGAAAATCTGTTCACGAACAGGTATCCCAGAAGTTGCGACTGCTGTGCAGGGCTTTAGGGCTTCCGTCATTCCCATGGGTACAAACAGTTCTGCCCCAACCCCGCCCACAGCCTGCACATCCAATATGTAATTGGCATAAGAATCTGCTCCTGTAAAAAATCGACGGACATTTTCTTATATATTACTATAGACATTCCGTGCTTCTAGTTGGCTCTCTCTACTTCTAAAATTCCTAACTCCTACTCTAACAACAATTCTAAGCTTGAATCACTTGCATCCTATTCCTAATTTTGTGAACAAAATTCCGGGAGGTTCAAGTGGGAGGCTGCTTGAGAGGTTTGGGTGGGAGAGCAAGGAAAGAGACAGTCAATTAGTAGTTAGAAGCCAGAAGCCCAACTAACCTAAGTCATGCGTGCCTAATTAGTGTCTCCCTCCTCGCCTGATATCCTCCTCCCTCCACCTCGCCTCCCCCCTCTCCCACTCTTCCCCCCCCTTCCACAGCTCAGACATCCCCTCTCACTCCTCTCTTGCTTTGCTCTTCCTGCTCCTCTTGCTCCCCCTCCTCTCACTGCTCCGCTCTCCCTTCCCCTCTCTCCTCTCAGCCCCCCCTTCCTTCTCTCCCTTCCCTTCTATATAGGTGCTCAGGACGGCAGGAAGTTTCTCGAAAAGGAGACCTCACGAAGCTTCTGGAAACCGACTTATGAATTTTTTCATAACCCTATGCTTAAAGTTTCCGCACAAATTAATCAACCACCGCACACTTAGTTTCCGCCGTCGCCGTGCCCACAGACTAGTGCTAATGCTATTTTTCCAATAGCATGGTACCCTATAGACATTTCATGTTTCTATTAAAAAACTACTTCTCATACCAAGTATGGGAGATTTTTAATTAGAAAACTATCAGAGATCATTAACCATCATTTCCCTATTCAAAAAGAGCTTAGAGATGAATCAGAACATGAAACCCCAAGGCTAACATTGTCTTTCTTCTTTTGATAAAAACCTCTTTCATTGCCTGAATTGTAAAAAGAACTAAAGTCAGCGCTAGTACAAATCTAGGTCCTAGGAGTCTATTGCCAAGTTTCTAAGACATATGACCATCACGAAAAACACAAGAATCCCCAGATTGGAACACTCAAATTTCCCCTCCCTCAGCTCCTAATCCTCAATACTAGTATAGCCTCACAAATGAACCCACCTAACAAAAGTGTACATAGTTAATCCAGCTACTATTTGATCACGCATGCATGCGTACTCACAATCCTCGAGTCACGGGCCATCAGAGATGGCATCATGAGCTAGATGTATTAGAAGGTATAAGTACATGTTTGCAGGGTTATATGTATGGGGCCCCACAGGTTTGGGGGTTAGGCTATATACATAGATATTGGGTTGCACTTAATGTACTTCCATTGCACGGTTGTACCAACCTCTAGAGACATTCATTAGAGATGGAGGTCTGGTACACAACTCAAGTTTGTCTAAGTTTTAAGTTTTTAGAGACATAAGAGAAGTAACTTTTGTTATTTGATTTCTTTCCAAAAGAAGAGAGGGGAGGGAATGTTAACAAACCTGAACATGATTCATAGGAAACACAAACATCGGGGATAGGCATGTACATTATTTGCCTCCTAGATTACAAGGAGATGGTTGATTTGATAGTACAAGGAGATCAAGTTGGTATCAGCAGGATGAAAAGAAAAGGATCAATAATCAGGTAAATTTGGCATAGGGAGGGATTCTTGGACAAATTATGTTTGTTTTCAAGGCCAAAAATCATGAGATGATTGGAGAGCATCTAACAGATGATTGAAAGAAAGCTCCAAACATTACAATGCTGACCTGCACATGGTCAAGCACTCCATCACCATTCACATCAGCATGTAAGCCTCCTTCATGAAGCAGAAGCTGCAAGAAAAACAAAAATGCTCTTCAACTTTCTTTGTTGCATTTAAGAAACCTCATATGCTCATCCATGGTATGTTTGCAAATTTAAGAAGTCAAGGTAGGTGCTACATTACCTTGCAAACAGTGCGCCCTGAAGCTAAGTGAACAGCCTCAATGCCTTCTTTCAAATGAGCGACTATAACGTTTGGTACCCACCAGACTTGGGTGTAGTTGGTTATAGTCGGTATATACCTTGACCTCTGGATACAATGCACAAACAGGTCCTTCAAAACTTGTTACATCCAATCAGGTACAAAAGTCTGTTATCTTAACCCAGATTTCTATGACAATGAACCACCATAAAGATGAAATACAAGACATTACAAAATCTATAAAAAATACAAGGGGGTGAAACAGGGCCTCATGGTCACCATCAATCTCAATTTCATTTATCTAGCCTCCAAAAGTGCAAAGCCAAACAGTAGATATACAACAAAATTCTGAAAGGGAATATTCCCAAGAAGATAAGCAAACTAAAGCTTGGATAAAGTGAACAGGCATAACATGTTCTAAAATCATCCCAGAGGAGGATCATTTGCAAATAATGTGTTTCTGGAAACAGATTTGTTAATATTTTCTTTTAAAAACCAGTAGTGTGAACACAGCTTCATCACAGCAAGAAGAATCCTTGTATAGTGAAAAGTGCCATTAGCCCCAGTAATGATGTATACTTGTCATATATTGAGATCTTCTCTTGATGTATCTGGGCACTTTCCCCTTTTTGGGATAGTGACTCTGTAATATAACACAAAAGACATTTCACCCCCCAAAAAAATGTGTGTGTGTGTGTGTGTGTGTGTGTGTGTGTTTGGGGCGGGGGCGGGGGGGGCGGGGGATTGATCCCTAGACAAGACAGAAATATAATCAGACAAGTTATATATCCCCATTCTTGATACCTTCCTAGATTTTGTAGATGAAGCTAGGTCTGCTGCTTTATTAATGACATTTGCAATTTTATTTTCAGTGTCCCTTCCCGGATTCTGTACATCATCTGGCTTCTCAGTCCCTACTGCAGATTTCCTTCCAGGTAAGGATTTATGGGACTTCCTTTTGTGCCGCCGAAAATGTGCCAGCTCAAATGTGGTATCTTCTCTCCTCTCCTGCAGAAGCACAACAAACTTGAGCGAAAGGGGAAAAGAATTTTCAATGAACTCCAAGCCCTACAAAAGAGAGAATTAGGTATGATAAGGGCCATTAGCGTACCCAACGGTGAGGCATCACTCCCAAAATTGACTCACGAAACTCCCTGCACTCTGCCTGCATTGCCATCATTTTGCACTAGTTTGTTACAATGTTTATACATATATTTCAAATAATCACAAGTGTTACACTGTTTATACATATATTTCAAATAATCACTAGTTTGTTACACTGTTTATATATATATTCCAAATAATCACAAGTGCCAGAGGCACAGCTTTAAAGTCACAATCATGTCTTCTCATTTCCTCCAAATCAAAATTGAGACCGACAAGACTAACTCAGCATCAATCAAAGCATCCAAGCCTTTTCCCCCCAAAACCATTTGGACATCTAATACACAGAATTGTAACATCAGCCAGCTACTTAAGTTGTGCCTCAACACTGCATTGCTTGAGCCTTAGGTTTGTCGATACAGTTGGTTTTTCAAGCAGTTCTTTGTGTCCATAATTGGCCAAACAATCATCTTGTTTTCCTTGTACATGAAGATGATGTGATCCTGCTCAGGGAGTGTCACAGAGTTGATGCATAATTGGCACCCTGGAGTCTGGACTAATTTAAGCACTGAAAGGTTATGGTGAATCTAAATAAGAGGAATGTTAGACAGGTTAGCACACACAAACAAGGACACTCAATCAGCAATCAATTATAAGGGTGGGTAGTTTGAGGCCATTGACACTTCTAAATACATATGGGCTTAGGATCCTTCCATTGGAAGATAAGAGGAGAGAATAGAGCCTAGCTGGCCATACTACTCTGCCTTTGAAATAGCATGCCAAAAGTATTTTGACCATCTTCTTGAAGGTCAAAGACAACAACTTCTCAAGACCAGAAACCTGCCTTTGGAACTACTTGGGGATGAAGTGACTAGGCAGAATATCTGCAGGGTGCAAAGCAAGTGCTTATAAGAAAAGTCCTATAATCATTGTAGATGGGAACACAAAGCAGTAGTTTTGGAGACAAGAGATAGAACCTCTCTTAAGAACCCCCTTTGAACAGGGTGGTTATAGAAGCCTGCTTGCAGCTAGGCATTTAGAGTCATGGGACAATGGTATCCACCAAAAAAAGTGTCAATATCTATACTGCAAGAGTACACCTAGATCCACCTACCACATTCACTTATGATTATGATTGCCCTTGGATAGTTACGTGTGTCATCGCACTGACTCCGTATCGAGAGCGGATGTGCAGAGGGATACACAAGGAGAGTCGTATCTGCACATTGTGTGAGCGCCATGAGGTGGAGTCAGAGGAGCAATTCTTTTTCCGTTGCCTACTCTACTATGAGATTCATGGACGATACCATTGCCTTTTCAGAGACGGATTCGAGGGCCTCTCCAAACTACTCCTATACCCAGACTAGAGATGCCTAGCAGCTTTCATTCACGAGGCAGTCCGACATAGAGATTGTCTCATCAGATCGAGGAGATAGGAGCAGGGGACCGTTCTTGGCCCACCTCAAAGTACGATTATAGAGCCACAGTTAGCAGGAGAGGCAGAGACCTTGAGATTGAGACGCGACACACCCAGTAGAGGACAGACACACAGATTACACTCATTGACATCTCCTCTGTTTTCATGTTATGGAATTTAATTTCCGATATTCTCTTGCTATGGAAATTATTTTATTTTAGTCAAGTGTGACTATGGCAAAGTATTCCATAGTAGCGCACCGGATATCATAAGAAATACAATTACTTAGAGGGAGTGTATCCTCATAGCTTGCTTCAGTAGATGCCAATCCTAGCTTAATTGCAGATAACAAAACTATTATTGTGTGATACATATGGTATGCTTCAATAAAGTATTCTGCTAAAGTGAACTGAATTAGAGAAAATTAAGGAGAAGAAAAATCATATGAAGTTTTTGCTATTTATAGATAATGAAAAAAAATAGTTGGTATGTCATATAATATCTTCTATGTATTTTCTAACAGCTGAAGAATATACATATTGGAGCATTACTAGCTACCAAGTTAAATCAGAAACTTTGATGTGAGATTAGAGAATGATGTACATATACCCTTCTGCTGATCACATAATAGTATATGTCACTTATTGCTACTCACATCAAAAGGAAAAAGAATTATGCTTTATATTTGTTATTATTTCTCAATATCATACTGGTATGGGATGGTATAGATATTGAGGAATATGATAAATATAATGCTTGAACCTGTAACAAAATAACATAAGCAATGAATAGATGTGGTATAGTACTTTCTCTTGGTACAAGATAAGAAAAAAAATAATCTTTCATAAGTTTTGAATTGGCCAAAATAAGTATCTCTTGGTTAATGAGACCTTTAGATCTCTTGAAGAAATCTTTTGACCATGATGATACTTGATGAATATCCAAGAGAATAGTCTTCACATCTCTACTTGTTGACTTGAAAAGTCAAATACACAACCAAGGTCAGTTGAAGAGGGATGTTACGGAATTTTATTTCCGATATTCTCTTGCTATGGAAATTATTTTATTTTAGTCAAGTGTGACTATGGCAAAGTGTTCCATAGGAGCGCACCGGACGCGGCAGGGGTCCTAGTGGATGCTTTGTGGGTATTAGTTAGGGACGCCTAACTACCTGTGTTTTTGCCAGGCTAAATGGTTAGTATTGTGGGTGATTCCATGTTAATACTAATGTCACTAGTGTTACTGGTGTTATTGCAATTGGTCGCAAGGTGTGTATTTTGATGTCTGTATATCAAGCGTACGATTGTGTTGGGATTAGTTGGTGTGATGATTCATCAACTGGTTGTAACAACTAACACAATTGGCGGCTTGAGTATAGATGATGAGTTGGATAACGAGAAACGGAGATGGTGAAGGTGATTTGGATTGATCGAAGTATCTTATGGCTGTCAAAGACCATGGGCCATATTGTAAAGTAATGAATTTCAAGCCGTGGCCTAATTTATTTTAATTAATTGTGGATAAGGGCATATTAAACCTTGTGAGTATACTTGTGCTTTCTAAGTTAGAAATGTATTTTTGCCTCTTTGTAGAAACGAGACATAAGTGTAAAGGGCCATTTAGCTTTTTATGTTTGAAATAAGAGAGAAAGAGAGAGAGAGAGAGTTTCTAGTTTTTTGGAAGTTCTTGTTTCTTGACTTGCTTGTTTATTTTTGCTTAAGTCACCTGCTTCGTTTCTTCTTTATTTCTTGTTTTCATTCTCTTTTGTTTATTTGACGTATTTTAGTAAGCATTGGGTTTGCCCAAGAGACTCCGCGGGTCTTTAGAAACCTAGTATAGCTGCTTATGCTTGGGCACTGATGACAACATAAGTATTGCTTTGCTTGCTAAGTATGTCTTCCTTTTGTTTTTCATAAAAGTTTTTGTTTACCTCTTTTTTCTTCTCTTTCATTTTCTCTTTTATTTTCTTTGTAGATTTTTTATCTTTAGAACAACAAAAATTCTAAATTTGTATGATTGGACTTATTCTAGTCTTACAAAGGTATATTTTTCTATCACCTTAGCGGACATGCAAATTCTTTGAATTTTCGTCCAAGTGGTGATCAGCTGTTCATCTACATCGTTTTATCTTACGCGGGTGCAGAAGCCCCAACAGCTAATCCTATTCTTATTTATTCTTATTATTATTTTATTTCTTTTCTTTTTGTTTATTTTTTTAAAAAATTTTTAATTTTGTCTCTCTCTCCCTTAATTTTATTTTATTTTTAATTTCATTTCTCTAAAAAGTATGCTTTTGCGTTTTGTTTTAGTTGCTCTCCTTGGTTTATTTCACTGTATGACTGCTTTATTTTTTATTTATTTTATTTTATTTATTTATTTTTTAAATTATTGGTAACTTTCCTTTTCTCTTTCTCTTTCTTTGGTGCTTCTAGGTTGATTAAGCTCTTACAATGGCCTTGGGGCCTTGGCTAACCCTAATTGTAATCGCCAGTTTGGGGGTATATTGGCATTAGCGATACATGCTATGATGAATTCGCCTTTTGGAAACCAACAGGGCGATCTCCTAAGATGTCATCTGGCTCCTGTGACATTCCCTTGTAGTAGTAAGGGAGGAGTTACCTTGGGACGAGTAACGACTGTGCAAGCAAGCCCCCCCCTAAATACTAGTCTCGCTCCTGCTAGAGTTAGGGGATATAGCAAGGGAGAAACTGCCTTGGGATGGGCAGGGAGAGTGCAAGCAAGTTCCCCAATGTTGGATCGTTTGACCTCATCGAACAACATTGGAAATTCTAGTGATGGTCTTGTCTCTTTGGTAGGTGATTTAGTTGGGTCTAGCTCGGTAAATCAAAACAAAAAAGTTAGAAGAAACATATATAGAGAAAGGTATAACTTTTTAGCTAGGTTAAACATGAATAATCTTCATGATTTTGGGGAAGGTAACGTTAATTGGTCTAACTTTAAGGCTTTATTAGTTAGCACTCATTATACTAATAATAACATAAGAATTCTTGATAAACTAAGACATCTTAGAAACAAGCATCTTAAGACTTCTATTTCTATTAGTCCTATTCATGCCACGCAAGTAATTTATGTTGTCTATAACATACATAGTAGTAATATGCTTTATGTAGGACAAACCTATAGGACAGCTCTTATTCGTTTTCAAGAACATGTTAGGAAAGCTAGAAAAGTTCATAGGAAGAATTCCTTAATTGAGAATTCAAAACCCTTATATGCAGCAATGGCAAAGTCTGGTTTTGAATCTTTTCATTGCTTTCCCATTGAGCATATAGAGGGCCATTTTAATAATGCCAAGGACTTTTACAAGGCTGCTCGTCCTCGTGAATTGTTTTGGATGAGAACTTTACACACTTTCTTCCCAAGAGGTTTTAATTTGGAAGGAAAATCAACTCTTCGTAAAAATAAAAGAACCTCTAAAAAGAACCCTTTGATGTGGAGAACTCATATCAAGCCCTTTAACATTATTCATCATTACCAACATAGTCATACACCTAACATCGTATAGAAACCTAAAGTTAAGTTACGAGGTTATCCTAGCTCTCCTGCAATCTCACATGTAGTTCGTCAGTTGCCTCCCTCACTTCCTCTTCCTCCACTTCCTCCTCCTTTAGTTCCTTTAACTTCCTCAGTTCCAAGAGAATCTTGGCTTTTTTGGAGTTTTGTGAAACTTCCAAGCAGCACAAAGAAAAGGTATGCTTGGATTGCAAACAAACCCAGAAGACTTGCAAAAACTCTGATGTTTTGAGATCAAATCCTTTTGAGAAACTAAGGTAGGGGCGTAAGTTTTGGTAGACGAGTTCACTTCTCTCAAAAGACATTCTAAGTAAAACTTTTTGCAAATAAAAACAAAGTTATTGGAACATTTGTCTACATAAGAATTAGAAATTTCCTATCGAATTTTCGAAGAAGAGTTTCATCTTCTTTAGAAAGATGGTTACTTTTCTTTGAGCAAATAACCGAAGGGATTTCTTCTAGTTTCAAAGCAACTTTTTTTAAAATCTTCCCTTTCCATTCTGATAAGATATTTTTAACTCCTAAACATTCTTCTAATTGCAAAACAAACTTTGAGATTCCCTTATCGATAGCTTTTAAAAGGCAAGTCTCTTTAAAAGAGTACAATCGAAATTTCGTGTCTTTCATGAAAAGGTCTCTTAGGTTAGTATAAAGCAAAATTGAGGTATCAGTTGTGACTACATGTCCTAAATCAGCATCAATAAAGCTTTGGAATCTCTTACTTTTACAACAACAAGGTTCTTTAAGGATAGAAGATTTTGAATGCTCTGAAAGCCTTTTACCTATCTCTCCATAGTTGAAAGCCTTTTGTCCTAAAGTTTTTACATACTTCCAAGCTACTACTGGATGCTTCCAAATTCTTCTCACAAAATGAGGGAGAGAATCCATTACTTCAGGAGACTTCAAAATGGAGTTTAAGCCTATCTTGTCAAGTGAGGGAGAAGTAAAAATACAAATCAAGAGTTCCTTATTTAGATAGACTTCTTTGCTTTGAAAGGAAGCTTTTACTTTTAAGAAGCGATCCAACGAAGTTTTAAGTTGTATATAATGGAGCTTATTTATATTCAAATCCTCAAAAGAGAAGTTTTCCAAGGTGTACTGAAGTTTAAAAAGAACTTTGACATTATATTTTTCAAAAACTTTTATTGAAAAAAGAACCAGTGATCTATCTAGGTAGAGTAGTCTTCTTTTATAGTCTCGAGAAAGCCGATTAAGCAAATAGTTAGCTGTAGCTATTGCTTCTGCCCAATACTGATTCGGAAGATGCTTTTCACTAAGCATTCCTTCTGATGGCTTCATTTCTGTGAACCATTCCTGATGATTTGTCATATGAGATGATGCACCGCTGTCGATGTACCAAGGATCCTGTTCCACTTGGTCGACTTGATAGCTGAAATCCTCTTTGGGATTGAAATCAGTGTCTAGGTGCATTGTATCAGTCTGATGCAATTCCTCACTTGCAAGAAACATATTTCCATGTTCATTTGCAAAATGACTATGACTAGAATGTCCACCACGATGATTTCCTCTTCCTCAGGAATTCCCTCGATTACTGCTGGATTGTCTGCCTTGGTCATACTGCTTCTTGCGGCAATCTCTTTCATAGTGTCTTTGACTGGTTTGTTTAATAAGGCACTCTAGTTGTCTCTCTGTGCATCTCTTCTAGACAATGACAACTCTTCCTCACTACTGCTTCAAAGCCATGTTGCCTAGTGTCCATGAACTTTGGAGGGACTTATGCAAAGAGGCAGATGTCCCCTCGAACTCAAGCTGGATTTTAAATGACTCTGTAGGAGTGATTCCTGTTTAAAATTTTTGTAATTCCTCTCGAAGCATTCAGGAAAAAGAGTCTCCTATTCTCCTTCAAACCTATGATTTTACCACGCTTTACACAAAGATTGAGCTGGAAGACCTGAAGTTTAGAATTAAAAAGCTAGTGGCTGAAGTTTTCAAGCTGAGATTTGACAAAGATAGATGTAAAGTGCTAAAAGTTGAGAAAACAGCCTTATGCTTTGACTTTTTGTGGCTAAAAAATAAAGATCATGTCATAGGTTCTAAAAAGAAAAGATACACAAAGGTAGTAAGTGTAGAAGATGTTTGCTCTTGGATAGATTTTCTTTTAGATAATCTTTACATCACAATAGGTGATTCTTTGTTTCAACAAGTTATAGGAATCCCCATGGGCACTAATTGTGCCGTCTTTTTAGCAAACTTTTATCTTTTCACTTATGAATTTGAGTTTATGCAACGTCTTATTTCTATCAATACCTGCCCTATCATTTTACATAAGCTTAGTCAAGTTAGGCATTTTATAGATGATTTATTTGTACCAAATGTTCCTAACTTTCAAGACTTTATGTACAAAGACGCTAGAGAAGGAATCTATCCTCGTGACTCTTGTGAACTGAACTGCACTTCAAGAGGGGATTCTTGTGTTTTCTTAGATCTTAGACTTTCTCAATCTACCATAGGATTAGAGGTTGATATATATGATAAACGTGAACAACCTAAATATAGTGGTTTACACATTATAAAAATGCCTCACATTGACTCAAACATTTCTGATTTGGCAAAATATGGAGTCATTTCTTCCCAATTCCATAGATTTTCCCGCCTTTGTACAACTAAATAGTCTTTTATCACTCAATGTAGTAATTTGATCACTTTACTATTACACAACTATTACACAAGAGGTATAATCCAAGGAAAATAATGAAAAAAGTTCGCACATTCTTAGATATGAAATCTTTTATCTATGGTGTTTCGGCCTTAGGTTTGTTTAGAATGATTAAACATAAGCTGAAAACAAAAAGCGGGGAGCTGAATAGCCCGTTTTTCTTTTAGTTTCAAAAGAGAGTTTGTTTGAGTATACTTGTGCTTTCTAAGTTAGAAATGTATTTTTGCCTCTTTGTAGAAACGAGACATAAGTGTAAAGGGCCATTTAGCTTTTTATGTTTTAAATAAGAGAGAGAGAGAGAGAGAGAGAGAGAGAGAGAGAGAGAGAGAGAGAGTTTCCCGTTTTTTGAAAGTTTTTGTTTCTTGACTTGCTTGTTTATTTTTGCTTAAGTCACCTGCTTCGTTTCTTCTTTATTTCTTGTTTTCATTCTCTTTTGTTTATTTGACGTATTTTAGTAAGCACTGGGTTTGCCCAAGAGACTCCGCGGGTCTTTAGAAACCCAGTATAGCTGCTTATGCTTGGGCACTGATGACGACATAAGTGTTGCTTTGCTTGCTAAGTATGTCTTCCTTTTGTTTTTCATAAAAGTTTTTGTTTACCTCTTTTTTCTTCTTTTTCATTTTCTCTTTTATTTTCTTTGTAGATTTTTTATCTTTAGAACAACAAAAATTCTAAATTTGTATGATTGGACTTATTCTAGTCTTACTCTTTGCTTTTCGAATTACAATTATAAATACTCTAGATAGGAAGCAAGAGCCACCATCTAGAAAGTGGCAGATTGGACCCCATGCAGTGTCGCTCTCTTCCTCTTCTCTCCCAATTGTTTCCTTGTTCTTGGTTTCAATTGTTTTGATAAATCTTGAATTTGTGAGCATGTTTGACTTCAATTTTCATAACATTTCATACCATGTTATGGCTGTCAAAGACCATGGGCCATATTGTAAAGTAATGAATTTTAAGCCGTGGGCTAATTTATTTTAATTAATTGTGGATGAGGGCATATTAAGCCTTGTGATATTTTAAGCTTGTGGTCTTTACATCAGATGGATATAAAGAATACTTTCTTGCATGGTGATTTGCAAGAAGAGGTCTTTATGAGCAGCCACCAGGTTATGTTCATGCTATTCATCCTGAGTTTGTTTGCAGGTTGAAGAAAGCCTTGTATGGCTTGAAGCAAGCACCTAGAGCATGGTCTGACAAGATAGGACAATATCTTATCACTATTGGCTTTCAGATTTCCAAGGCAGATTTCTCACTTTATGTGAGAAAAACAGAGAAAGGTATTATGCTGCTTGTCATTTATGTTGATGATTTGATCATCACAGGTGATAGTGATGAAGATATCCTTCATGTGAAAATGCTATTGAAGCAGAGGTTTGAGAGAAGGATTTGGGAGAGCTGCGTTATTTCTTCGGCATTGAGGTGATTAGATCACCAAGTGGGTCAGATGGAGGGGGAGCGTACCTCTCAAATGAGTTTGCAAGGTTCCTGCAGGAGCATGGCATAAAGCAGCAATATTCATGCAGTCATACCCCACAGCAAAGTGGACTTGCAGAAAGAAAAAACAGGCATATTGGAGAGGTATCTCGGGCCATGCTATATGAAAAAGACCTTCGAGATTATTATTGGGCTGAAGCAGTTGCTACAGCAGTTTACATAATGAACAGGACTCCCACTGCAGCAATACATGGCATGACGCCAGAGGAGATGTATACTGGTAGGAAACCAGATATTTCTCATCTGAAAATTTTTTGTTGCATTGCCTATGTTCATGTGCCAGATGAGTTGAGGTCCAAGTTGGATCCAAAAGCTGAGAAGTGCGTCTTTATTGGTTATTCTCTGCAGCAGAAAGGGTATAGATGCTATAACCCTCCTACTCGTAAGTTTACAGTGAGCAGAGATGTTGTTTTTGATGAGATGAGCAGCTGGTATAAACCAGTAAATGTGATGATTGATGTAAATGCACAAAATGATAATGCTGCACAGAATTCATAGCAGCAATCACAAAATATTAGTGGACCTGCAGTGTCCTCTAGCAGTGGTTCACATACTTCGCCATGGACACGTAGATTGAGATCAGGAGAATCTCCTCAAAGCAATGCAGATAGTGGTACGCAGGTATCACGAAAAGAAAAAGAGAAGGTAGATCAGCCCATGTTTGATGTGAATGCAGGTCACTCTTATGTGGATGGTGAATCCAGTGGCTCAGAACAGAGCATTGATGATGAGTTGGGTATTCCTTCTATTGTTACACCTGGAGTAAGGAAGACCAGGGATGTTTTGAGAGCACCTGGAAGTGAGCCTATTTTGCGCAGGTCTACCAGAGCTATATATCCTATGGATAGGCTGAAATATGATGGATTTACAGCCATTCACTATGCCTATATGGTCAAAGTGATATAGGAACCAAAACCCACTTCTTTTGAGCAAGCCATGGGAAAAGAAAAATGGGAGAAAGCCATGAATGAAGAAATGGACGCCTTGGAAGCAAATGCTACATGGGAATTGGTGCCTTTGCCTAAAGACAAGAATGCAATTGGGTGTAAGTGGGTTTATAAGGTCAAGCACAATGCAGATGGTTCTGTGAACAGATACAAGGCAAGATTAGTAGTCAAGGGGTATGCACAGACATATGGCATTGATTATGAAGAAACATTCAGTCCGGTTGCAAGGATGGCAACTGTAAGAGCAGTCATTGCTATGGCTGCATCAAAGGGATGGTCTTTACATCAAATGGATGTAAAGAATGCTTTCTTGCATGGTGATTTGCAAGAAGAGGTCTTTATAGAGCAGCCACCAGGTTATGTTCATGCTGTTCATCCTGAGTTTGTTTGCAAGTCGAAGAAAGCCTTGTATGGCTTGAAGCAAGCACCTAGAGCATGGTCTGACAAGATAGGACAATATCTTGTCACTATTGGCTTTCAGATTTCCAAGGCAGATTTCTCACTTTATGTGAGAAAAACAGAGAAAGGTATTATGCTGCTTGTCATTTATGTTGATGATTTGATCATCACACGTGATAGTGATGAAGATATCATTCATGTGACAATGCTATTGAAGTAGAAGTTTGAGATGAAGGATTTGGGAGAGCTGCGTTATTTCTTGGGCATTGAGGTGATTAGATCACCAAGTGGGATACAGCTTTTACAGAGACAGTATGGATTGGACATGCTGTCCAAATATGGGATGATAGGCTGTAAGCCTATTTCAGTTCCTTTGGAGCAGAATGTGAAGCTGAGCGCAGATGCAGGTGAGCTTCTAGAAGACCCTACTATGTACAGACGCATAGTAGGAAGTTTGATTTATATGACTATTACCAGAGCAGATTTGAGCTATGCTGTTGGATTGGTAAGTCAGTTTATGCAAGCTCCAAGAAAACCGCATTTGGATGCGGCTAGACGCATAATCCGGTATGTGAAGTCCACATTGCAGTATGGACTATTTTATGAGGCTGGGGTTCAAATACAGGTACATGGATACACTGATGCTGATTGGGCTAGTAGTATTTCTGATAGACGATCTACCAGTGGATATGTGTTCTCTTTTGGGAGTACTGCAATCACTTGGAGCAGCAAGAAACAGCCTACAGTTGCCTTGTCAAGCACAGAGGCTGAGTACAGGGGTGCAGCAATGGCTGCATGTGAGGTAGCTTGGTTGCATAAGCTACTATATGATATGCATCAGTCTACAGATGGGCCAGTTGTCATTTATTGTGACAACATGAGCAATATACACTTGGCAAATAACCCAGTCTATCATGCTAGAACAAAGCACATTGAGGTGCATTATCACTATGTACGGGAGAAGGTTTTACTAGGTCTTATTGATCTAGTTTATGTCAACATAGAGGATCAAGTAGCTGACATATTCACGAAGGCATTGGGCGCAGAGAAGCTGCGCAAGTTCAGAGACCTGCTTGGTGTGCAGGAATTGGGATTGAGCTCGAGGGGGAGTGTTGAGATATCGAGCTCCACTCGTGATATGCCAAGGTGACCGTTGTGCATTTATGTCACCGACTTATTAGCTGCAGATGCGGTTGGTACACCGCCCACGAATAATAGCTGGATGACAGCTATCCTTATCTACTCTAGTTCGTGGCTCAGTTAGTATGCCACCTTAGTTATCTGAGTTTGGTTTGAGACCCACATATAGGGTTCTTCTATTTCTTTGTACTAGAGTTCTCTTGGCTTTCACAACTAAGAAGAGGAAAATTGTTTTCAGCCTCCACCTTTGTGTGTATTCCCCCATTGTGTATGTGAGAAAGCCGCAAGTGAGACTCCTTCCCTCTCTCCCACTATCTTCACACGGGCTTCTTGCCTAAACTACCTAGTCCGACGTTGGGTGTATCTTGATGTTCTATATGCCTATATTGTATTGTAGTGGATCGGATTGTGTCTCCACATGAGGATGATGATGCTAGGATGGCCACATTGGTTTATGGTGGACATGTACTATGATATCACTGACTATGTCTACATAGTTCTCTAGCATGGGTTAGGATGCTCGCTTAGTAGCTCCACCCTTTTGCTCATTGTATCAGGTTTTTCTTCAGTCTCAGACCCGTCGGTCTTCAGCAGACTTTAATAAATTTTCTTTCTTTCTTTCTTTCTTTCTCTCTCTCTCTGCCAGAGATTCAAAGATGTTAGTTTCTTTGAGGTCTGCCATACACCTCGAGATCCCCTACCGTGTTTTTTTTGCATGAGGAAACTCTAATTTGGCATCTTTGGCCTTCTGCAGACTTTTATAAACCTTTCTTTCTTTCTCTATATATCAATCTATCTAGATATATGCACTCCAAAAAAAGTATGTATCTATGTTTGTACATGTGTGTTTGCGCATGCTTATGCAGTGTTTCCGTGCCTACGTTTAACATGTTAAGATAAAATCTCTCTTGTTAAATTTACTTGTGGGACTGGCAACTATAGCGTTTAGCCTCATCACTTTTTGAGAGAATCTCTCTTTCCCAAGAACTATACAAATCAAAAGATAAATTAATGTACCTCGCCCTTTTGACGGCTGTTCATGCTGCTTGCATCTAACTTGTAATTGTGTTGAGGGATTAGCTCTATTTCATTTGAATTCCTTTGGTAATCCTGCAAAGGCAACAAAAAATGAAAATTTTAAAGGCGATGTGAAAAGATGATGAATTCTGATCCTCTATACTCTACAGCATGTTCTTACATATGAAGTCAAACCAAAAGACAAGAATGATCTATAAATCGATGAGCCAAGCATTAGCTCCTTTGAGATCTTCTCCGTTATGCATGAGGCACCAGGTATACCCAAAGAAAAAGTATCTAGAAATGCTACATAGAAATTATGTTAATTATGCTTATAAACTTGTACTAATCAGGGCAATTTCTCGTGTGTACCAACTTAAAAAAGCACATTAAGCAGACAGGACGTTCTAACTCCACTGTAATTTTGCAACTAGATATCCTTATTATAATTGAAAGGAGATACAAAGGAGATCCTTCTACTGGAGACTATTCAATGCAAGCAGTAGCTGAAAACAAAGGACATCATCACGGACACCTATCAATATGGTGATAAAATTCATAGAATCCAATATGCATTTTAATGCACAACAGCAGAAGCAATCTTAACCAAGGTGAGAGAGAGAGAGAGAGAGAGAGCAAAGAAAATTTATTAAAGTCTGCTAAAGACCGATGGGTCTATGAGACTGAATTAAAACCTTATACAATGAGCAAAAGGGTGGAGCTACTAAGCGAGCATCCTAACCCATGCTAGAGTATCATAGTACATGTCCACCATAAACCTATGCAGCCATCTTGGCATCATCATCCTCATATGGAGACATAGTCTAATCCACTATAAGACAATATGCATATAGAACATCAAGATATACCCAACATCGGACTAGGCAGTGTAGGCAAGAAGCCTGTAATGGATCGCTATCTACTATCTGGATGAGTAGCCTGTTCTTCCCTCCTGGCCACTACCGGGCGTTTGACGAGCGCCACTGTCACCCCGGTCGGCTGCACCCCAAGTCTGAAAACAGAGGAGATGTAAGACCACCACATCAAAGCATCCTTCTAAAGATGTAGTGTGGCAAGAGCAAGCTTCTTGTGCTCAGTCTTATCTTGTAGACAAAATATAGCTCAAAATGGCGAATCCAATTGAGGATTTTTATCTGCCTCTCTTGCTCCATCATACTTTGGGAACTCTATTCTCTCTCCGGGTTGGAATGTAGCTCTCTTTGAGGGGGTACTTAAATCGTCATTCCCAAAATTCAGCACTCTCTTAGTTCCTAATTTTGTCATAATGGACTGTTCAATCACATGGCTAAGCTGAAAACCAACTTATCAACGGGAGACTCCTCTCTCCCTCTTGCACTTGAATTATAATCCATGTGTACAGGATTTTGAGTTAAAGGCGTAAACTCAGCACCTTGCTCTTGGATGAACTCGTTTCTCCCTTCATTTTTGAAGGAAAACTCCCTATCAAGAGATTCTTGAAGGAGAGATGAAGGTAATTCTATATGTGGGTTATCATACTCAATATGTGTCAAACTCCCATCTACATCATCCTCTTCAAGAGGAGGTGATAATGTTCTCTCCCTATCTCCTTCTGGTAGTGGAGGAAAAAGGACAAGTTCATTATTAAATATCCCTTCCCCTTCCATTCTTTCCTTTTAGTAATACAAGAGAGAAAATGACTTGCTGTAATTTCAGAAAAGGGTTTATTTTACAGCAAAAGTCAAGTGTTGTAGAGTTGGTGGTACTTATCCGACTCCCGCTTCATTTGGGTCGAGAAAACACTTAAACGCCCACGTTGTGTCACGTACGGCCCTGCAGGCCTCCTGCTTCCCGCGCCCTTTCTTCCGCCCGCAACTCCCTTCCGTGGCCTTCCTGCTGCTCCCTTTGCCTGAGCCTTACGTGCAGCCTTCCTCTGCGCATCACCTCCTTCTACGACCCTCTTCCATGCAGCCTTCTAGTACACTTGCGCCTGTTGTCCGTACCTCCGCCCCGCACACTCTTCTATCCCGATCGTGGATTGTCACAACTCTGATACCAAATGTGAAGAAACCAGCCTTCTCAAGAATGCAAATGTGTGCAATGCATGCAAAATTTGAATGCCGATTGGCCCTCCAATGGGAAAGAGCGCCCTCGTGAGAGTACTTGTTTCTATTTTCGACCTACATGCAAGGTGTGTGTGAGATGGCGGATGAATGCAATGTGAATGAAGAATCCTACTTGAGATTCACAATGAAAGGGAGATACCCTTTCATTAATGTCCCTTGAGATCACTCAAGTTCCATCTTCCCATTTACACCTCTCTCCAGGGCACTCTCCTCAAAATCTGATCAGCCCCTCTCATGTAAAGCTCATCATCAATCATCATATACTGTCTGCTCTTCCATATGAAGTGATATTTCTTACTCTTCTTAAGCTCCTAAGGTAGATGTCCAGTAAGTAAGAAATCACTATTTGAGCCAAGAATTCTCTCCCTCTGTACAGTGGATCTTCAAGCCTTGCTATCACTAGATCTTGATTACTCATCTCCTGAGCCAATTCATGTGCCATTTGATTATCCTCTCTTCGCACATGCTGGATATTCCATGCTATAAATTGTTGAAGCAGCCTTCTTACTTTGGCTAGATACCCTCTCAACCTCGGGTTTCTTGCTTGCCAACTTCCCAGGACCTGCTTTACAACTAGTAGAGAATCTCCCTTGATCATTATCTTTTGAATTTTCAGCTTTAGTGCAGCTAGTAACCCTTCATATAATGATGCATACTCCACCTCATTATTGCTTCCAACTTCCAGATGAACTCCCTCTTTCTAAATCAGCTTGCTATCCGAATCAGTAATCACATAGCCTCCATTAGCTTGATGTAAACTCTTCCTGTATGAGCCATCAAAATGCAAGATAGATGCTCTTGGAATGATAGCATGCTCCTCTTTATCTATCTTCTTCTCCACTTCCTTCGCCAAAATGGGACCCTTTTTGTATGTTAACAGATCTACTAGTGTGGCTCTGGAAGTGCTCTCCACCAGAAATGAGAAAGTGTATTCTTTTTGTATGTTAACAGATCTGCTAGTGTGGCTCTGGAAGTGCTCTCCACCAAAAATGAGAGAGTGTATTCTTGTAGCTCAACCAACCACTTCATCATGCTTCGAGAAAGTGTTGAATTATTAACAAGCTGAGGCAATAAAGAGTAGCAAGTCAAAACCACAAATGGCTTCGAGATAAGATATGCCCTGAACTTCCTGCAAGCATACACCAAGCTTGAAAGAATCAGCTCTGCCTCTGTATATCTCCTCTCTGCTTCTGTCTTCACTCTGCTAGCATAATACACAGGTCTCATATAACGGACTCCTCCCCTTTCTGCAATAAGATGGCTCCCACAACATCTGGTCCAAATGAAGGGTTCACATAAAAGGTCTAAGAGAAATCTGGAGCTTTCACACAAGCAATCTCTCCTCTTAGCCTATGACCCATGCATCTACCATTCAATGCACCTCAATGCACCCTTCCCTTCCTATTGCCCCTAGGACCTAGACACGTGTGTGCACATAGTATCACATATCCAAATGCCGTCTGAAGCAGTGGCTCCAGCTTGACTAGTCCTATCTACTCAGATGATCCACCACCATAACAAATCGGTTGGTGTCCATCATAAATACATATACATGTTACACCATTGGCGTATAATATATAATAATGTTTTAATGTCTACTAATCACAAATTAGTGATTTCTCTTGTCATGACAGGCAAGGCTAATCAAAAAGTAATCCACATTTTGTTCATGGAATCTACAATTGCTTGTGAAGATATTTCCAAACGTGCATTTTCTAAGCAAAAGATGCTTAGAAAAGAAAGTTAAGAAGGCAACACCACTTAAGATAGAAAGAATTATTACATATCAGCAAGCCACAACATTAACAAAAACTTCACAAGGTGAAATTTTCATGTCCGCTTATATATGGCAATAACATATATCTAGATGAATCCGGGTACATGCCCAGATTCATCCTTTGAAAACAGGACAAATAGTGCAGTTTCAATCTCATGATAGTTACCCACAAGGTTAAGAGCCATAAACTCTATCACGCATAGCAAGGACAAGCTACTATGACATCCCCACCGACGTCATTTACCACCAGCACTAGCGTATGTAGCGCCAACAGTGGTGTGTAGAGCAAAGTATAAACATATCCACACACCCACACACACTTAAGCAAGCATTTATATAAAAGTCTTCGTACCAAGTTTCTATCAGCACGCCATAAGTGAAGGGCAAGCCCAATTAGCCAATTGGGATACTTACTCTCCTCATCATCAGATCATGCAAAGTCATGACTACTAAGATGCTTTCCTGACAGAACCATGTCTCAAAGTATTTTGAAAGTAAAGTAGGCAAATTTTGTTGCCTTCTACGATCACCATGTGTCGGTTCTTTGATTCCACACACACACACACACTTTTTTTTTTAAAGGAAATTTTACATTAGGAAAACATCTACATTCATAGCTGTCCCATAGTGGGACATCTACTACTCATAACTAAAAACAGTAATTAAAGACTTCCAACTGGGCTTGAGGAAGGTCTCCAAGGCAAATGAGCATCCAGTAAACACCGAAGCAAAGAAGCTCGAAAGTATGGGAAGACATTCACTAAAAAGTGCACATATGCCATACAGTCGAATGGTACGAGCACAATACAATGACCAAAGAGCCTAATATCGACACCAGGAGAAGAAATGATAATACTCCAGAAAGGGAGCATATCTTCCAAACAACCAAAACTGATTCCCAAAGGAAGTGGATGGAAAACAAGCTTGAAGCCCTATCATCAATCTGAAAAAGAAATAGCATGCAAGAGGACAGGTCCAAAACAGATGCAAGTTCATCTGCATGAGAGCAAGTGGGACACGCACGTGCACACACACACACAACACGTGTGCACCTCTGTGTGTGTGTGTGTGTGTATGCGCATGTGTGCATGTGAGAGTATGTGTGTGTACGTGCTCGTGTGTGTAAGTATCTCGGTTTTACAAAAAAAAAGTATGTGCTCGTGTGTGTGTGTGTGTGTGCATGCATGCATGTGCACGCCCATGTGTGTGTGCATGTGTGTGTGTGTGTGTGTGTGTGTGTACATATATACATATGCATACATACATACATACATACATACATGTGTGCGTGCATGTGTGTGTGCAAGCGTGCGTACACACACAGGTGCGCACACGTATTAACGTCTGCGGGAGGCCTCACAGGCCTATGGGACAAAGTGCACCCCCTCCCCCCCAATAAAAAAGTGCACAAAAAAAAAGTAGAATCATACAAGCCACAGTGGGCTGGAGCAAAGGGCACGCTAGAGCCCATCTATGCTATGCTGATCTACTGATCTACGGAGCTCAAGAGCTCATGCAAAATCAAAAATCAAATACAAGCTGAAGCAAACTGAGAGCGGGGACTCAGAAACCGAAGATAGATTGATAGATAGATAGATAGATAGATAGAGAGAGAGAGAGAGAGAGAGAGAGAGAGAGAGACACACACACACACACACACACAGATCCTTAGATAGATAGCTATATATTTATTTGTTTGTTTATATTTGTATGTTATATTATAAACTTATATATGGGATCAAAAAAACACATAAGCTGGCCGTGTAAATATTAGTGTTCCCATTAGTTGTGACCCTATTTCAAAATTTCATCTAAACTTATCTAAAAACTAATTGCAGATCAGTAGCCACATAATTGAGTCTCTTCTTGACTTTGCATTCAGGTACCATGGACTTCTAGAATATCATTATAGGCATCCAAGGAGTGGCAGTAGCTAAGGGCCCCCAACGACAAATACACCCGCCAGTCAGCAAAAGATAATTTGCTGGCATTTGAGCAAACATATAGAGGAATCCCAACTGCGTCTCGGCACACAGCAACTTGACACCCTCCAAAACAAGGTATTTAGGGACATGCAACAGACATAGTCTTGATGATAATATGCTTATCATGTTGTTGGACCTGAATCTTTCTCTAGTGATTGACTTCAGTTATGTTATATTTTTAATAATATAATCTTCCAATATGGGCAAATATGTGACAAAAAACAAACTTACATGGAATGTGTGGACACACACAGGGGTCACATTTTATTTTCTGCAGTGTGTGAGTAGGAATTTGTTTTGAGTTTGGGTTATCCACAGAATGCTTGCGTGAGAAAGAGGAACTAGAGACTGTAGCAAAGAGACCTGGAGCAAGTAAGAATCTATTCAGAAAAGGACCTCATAAAAGAACTAGGACCAAGAACAGACCATGTACTTAGTTTATATCTGAAACAGGTATACACCATTGTGAATGGAAGCCTTATACTTGCACTCCTTTTACACATACACATGCAAGAGGAAAATTCAATCAACATACAAAACATGGGTTGGCAATAGGCCAGGAAGGACAGTTAGGGTGCCCTGTGAGCATGCCCAAGGCTGATGGACGGCCCACGGTGGCCATAGTGTGTAAACACCCTTAGGGAATAAAACTAAACCGAGAAGGCACAGACATGAAGGTAGTTTACATAAAATCTCAGAGAAATAATGGCCAAAACTAAAAACAAAAAGATGCACACAGACTAAAAGTAATTAGACCAAGAATATTGCAGATTTTGGACGCAGATAGCTTGCAAAGGTAGGGTATGTTCTCATGACATGCAAGTTGAGACAAATACATGAAAAAGGCAAACAGACCACAGGATGGGGAAAATGTGCAAGATGGAAGCCCATGCTCTTTCCTATTGCAGCAGATATCAGGGAGCTCTACAAATTAACAATGCATCTCCACTGGCAGTATCCTTGCTTACATGAGAAAGCTATTCAATGATGCAGAAAAGAATCCCTTTATCATTCGTTTATTACAGTTTCACTAGATGCATCTAAACTAGCTCACAAATTGACAGCTGGTGTAAAGCTAATAATGAATATCTTTTCATCACACAGATCATATTAGCTTTTTGCATGCAGATTAATCCTCGATTGACGAGGCCCATATCAACATACATTATATTCCTTGTTCCAGTCCAAATGATGAAAATCATACTTCGCTTTTATGAGACCATCGCCGATCACCAGTTCGACCTGCAAAGGCATAGTAATGCATATGCCGTGCTTTTGCACCACCTTGTCCAGTACTCAGGTCTTCACTAGCCTGCAAAACAGACACACTATCTCAGAGGCACATGTGATTGTAAAGTAGCTTTAGTCAGCATGCATATGAAAATGTTTGTTCATCTTTTCAAGTGAGAAGCATTTCTGTTTTTGAAACATTCAGGCATTCACACAAGGCTGCACAAAATTCAAAAGCAATCTCAGGACTGGCAGCCATCGTGTTTCACGTGAACATATATATATTTATGTTTCAGGCACCTGCATCAAACTGAGAAATATGGAAAAGTAGCATGTCCATGGTATGCCAGTTTGATGCATAAAGGATTCTACACCTTACTAATAGGGAGGATTCTTTCTTGTGGTTTGCACAAAGTATAGCTGCTTGTCCTATGCCTACTCGTGTCCAGCTTCTCTAGTAGCAGCAAAAGAACCAAGACTTGAATACATTGCCAGACTCTTCGCTAAACTTAGAAATTTTGCTAGGTACATAGAAGCTTTCAGCTCACGTGCATAATTGGATAGTGTTTATGCTGACCTCACCATGGCCTGTGGAATCTAGTGGTGGATTCAGCCTTCTGTAACAGGAAAGTTCCTCAAGGCAAATGACAGAGGCTGCAAAACTAGTTTTCTGGTAAACTTCAAAGTGCCTACAAGAAATTTGTACCAAAAAATGGCATATTTTGAGGTGAAAATGTATGCTTTTTTCATTTCTCCACCATTTGGAACCTAGTATGAAAAGAAAATATTTCACTTTTTAAACCATACTCCACCAATACTATGTAGCTCACTAGAACATATTCGAACTCCTACAATTGCATGATGAATCTAGGAAATGATAAAAGGCCAATTTGTGGGGAACTTTTTTTTCCTAGAGATAAGTGAGCTTCCTATGGTGCAGGCTAATCCTACTGCTACATTTTCTTTGCCGGATGAGCCATTTAAGTCAGAAAGAATCCATGAAGGAAGAGATTCATGAAATGTCAGAACTTATGAAGAATCTTTCTCTGAATCTGATGAGTGGTAGGGGAAGAGGTAGGGCTCCAACAGGGAGGGGTATAGGTGGATTGCCTTTACCTGGTGGTTCGGCTCCGTGGCAAGCGGGAAGAGGATGAGGGGTTTATGCTCCCAATGTTCAATGTTCTAAGTGTGGAGTTATGGGTCATTATAGTTCACAATGTGATAACCCACCTCGAGAGGGGGGAGATATTTATCCATTGCCACCAGGGCTGAATAACAGGAGCGATGATCATAGTGTGGAGGTGAAGGAAGTAGGCCAATCGAGTGGTAATGGTAGATTCACTGCTGAAGAAAAGGGCAAAGGAAAGCTTGTGAGTTTACTTGGAATAGAGGAGGAGGATGCAAATGTTATGCCTGCAGGGAAAAGAACCCATGAAGAAGAAGCCAGTCCGAGTGCAACGCAGGAAGAGCATGCTGAAGAGGTGGTCACTTATCAAAGGCAGAAGAGCAAAAGAGCTAAGAATCCCAAAAAAAATAACAAGGTGTTTGATTATCCTATTGGAAGAGAACAAGGAGAATATGATCTTGTGGGAGATCTCTCCAAGAGAAAGCCTGATATTACTTTTGGGCAAATGATCAGCTTATGTCCCAAATTGAAGAAGGAATGGAGGCGAGCAGTGAATCCTGGCAATAGGGCTGCCCGAAAGAAAACAGTGAAGTTGATGTCTATGTCTGAGCTTTCAGATATTTTGCCCTCAGTGGAGGCCTGGCATAAAGGGAAGGGACTTGGTGAGGCATATATTGATGGGGGAGCCCAAATATGTGTGATGACTCAAGCATGTGCTAAGAAATTAGGATTGAAGATCTCTTCTCCTTCGGATTCTGATGGCTAACCACACAAAAGTCAAAAACTTGGGGATTGTGGCTGAATTGGATGTTGAGGCTTTTAAAGTGCATTGCAAGATGGATTTTCATGTGATGCCAGCTGATTTAGGGGCTTATCCTCTTATTCTTGGAAGACCTTGGTTACGCAGGGTGGGGGCAATTCAAGATTGGAAAAATGGGGTGATTACTGTTCATGCTCTTTCAGGAAAGAGAATGAGATTTGATATGGTTAGTAGGGTAGAAATTTCTGATCGAGAAAAAGGGGAGGAACAGGGCAGTGAAAGTGATTCCAGCAGTGAAGAAGAAAGCAGCTTTACATCAGGAAGTGATGATGTTGATGTGGCTTATTGGTGGAGTAGAAAATCTGCAGATAGAACATAATGAGATACCTGAAAGCAGTGAAGAAGGGGAGGACAGACTCCAGAGGTGAAGTAATGGAGAAGTTCATGCAGCCCAACAATTCTCAAGAATCAATGCAAGAAAAGGTAGCGCAGACTTTAAACCCCGATCTTACTGCAGAGGAGAAAAAGGAGTATTGTGCTATGCTCAGAAAATATCCAAATTTGTTCATTACTTCATATGAACAGATAAGAGGATTCAAAGGTAAGCCATTAAGGATTCAGCTTAAGGAGAATGCAAGGCCGATATTTTAAAGGATGAGAAGACTTAGTCCTGAGCAAACAGAAGTCCTGAGGCTGGAAATAATTAAGTTGTTGAGGGCTGATATCATCTATCCTGTAGAGTTCTCTGATTGGGCCATACCTATGGTGATAGTACCCAAAAAGAATGGCAAGTGGAGGGTGTGTGTGGACTTCAAGCCCTTGAATGCAGTAACGAAGAGAAATCATTATCCCTTGCCTCATTTAGATGATATACTTGATAGAGTGGCTGGGCATGAGATGTATAGTTTATGTGATGGCTACTCAAGCTATTTTCAAATTGGTAATGCACCGGAGGATCAGGAGAAGACCACATTTATCACTCCATGGGGCTGTTTTAGATATAGAAGGATGTGTTTTGGCCTTTCAAATGCTCCCTCGCATTATCAAGAAAATTCGGATGCGGTGTTGGCACCGTTCCTGGATAAGTTTTGTAAAGTCTTTATTGATGATATATGTGTGTACAATAAGCGTAGAGAGCAGTGTGAAAAGCTGGACCAAGTACTTCAAAAGCTGGATGATAGTGGAGCGCAGCTCAATCCAAATAAGTGTTATCTGGCAAGGACAAGAATGAAAGTGTTGGGACATATTGTTTCTGAGCAGGGGATTGAACCTAACCCAAGTAAAATCAAGGCGTTGATTATGCTTGATGCTCCCGCAAACACTAAACAATTACACACATTTTTGCAAAAGGTGAAATACTTGTCTCGTTTTGTTCATATGTTATCTCAAGTGTTGTATCCTCTTCAACAGGTGGTGAAGCATGAGCCATTGAAATGGACTTGTGAATGTGAAGAGGTATTTGAAGTAGTGAAGGAAATGCTTGGTCATATTTCTAGTGTGAAGGTACCAGACTTCCAAAAAACTTTTTATGTGAATCCTTCGGTGGGTCCCGATGCTATTGGGGCTATACTTTTACAGCAAGGAGAGGGCTCAAGGTATATGAGGCCAGTTTATTATGCAAGCCGGGTAAAAAGTGGGGCTGAAAGAGAATTCACAGCAGCTCAGTTGATTCTGGCCAGCTTGGTTTATGCTTGTAGAAGGTTTCGTTCCTATCTGTTGCCTCAAACTTTTGTGGTTCTCACTAATTATTCTTTACTTCCTCATTTGTTGAATAGCAACCACCTCTCAAGAAGCATGATTAAGTGGGTTACTGAACTTCAGGAGCTTTCATTTACTTTTCTTGTTGAAGACTCTCCCAAGGCTACGCTGGCTGGCTCACTTACAAAGAAAGTCTGATTTCGGTGAAGGAAGTTGAGGAGCATACTGCAAAGGAGGAAGAACAGCCATTAGATAATGCATATACCCTGTTTTTTTATGGGTCTTTTAAGAAGAGCTTGAATAAAGCCTCGGGAGGTGTTATTGTGCATGATCCAGATGAGAGGCAGATTCAAAAATTGGGTATTCAGATTAAAGCATGCAGTAATAATGAAGCTGAATATGCAACATTATATGAAGGCTTCAGGGATGTATCAGTATAAGAATCAAGAGATTAATGATCAAGGGTGATGCCTTAATAGTTGTCAAGCAAATCTTGGGAGTCTGGAAGACAAAGCATTTGCATTTAAGGAGTTGGCTGAATGTCATTAGGAAGCAGTTGAGACAGCTTGAGGCCTGGAGCTTGCACCATGTAGAGAGAAGTCTAAACTTGGAGGCTCATAATGCTGCCCAAGAGTTGGCTGAGCCACATATACAAGCAGTGAGAGTACAGGAACCTCTTTATAGGGGGGTGGAGAATTCTTGGCTTCGGTGGAAAAGTTTTTGTTGTCTGGAAAAGTTTCTGAAGAAGTTCCCAAACAAAAGAGATATAGGTTTGTGAAGACAAGTCAGCCTTATTGTTTGATTGGTGAGGGAGAAGGGGGAGGCGGAGAATAGAAGGGCGGAGGGGCTCAAGGTGAGAGTTACTGTGGTGTGAGAGGTGGAGGAGGTGGACGAGAGGAAAGCAGAGGGATAGGGGGAGGGACAGAGGGAGATCCGGGGCCAACAGGGGGGCAAGTAGCAGGGGCGGGGGAGTCGAAGCAGCGAGCCCTCCTACTAGACAAAAGCCTGAGAACTCCATGCCCTGGCAGGTCTATTGGGAGATCAAAGAAAATCTCACCCTCGGGCGTCTTGATGACATCCTGAGGAAAGCCACCTGTCTGCTCCCCCTATGATAGGGAAGTTGTTGTCCATCGCCCGTTGTCTGAGTCTGGCTCCGCCCCCAAGGTTCTTTGCGGCCCTCTTACCAGGCTTCTTTCCCTCCACCCCAGTTTAAGCACCATTGGAAGGCTCCACTCATGGAGTCTCGGACTCCTGCTACCGCTTGGACGGTGGACGTCGGGCTCTGTCTACACGAAACTCCCTTTGCGACCCCTCATGAGCTTGCGAAGGAGGGGGAGCCCTACCCTACCCCCTTGGACAAGCCCATGCCAGATGGCCCATCTACCTGCAATGAAGACATTGACCAAGAAGCTTATAAACCTCAACCCTAGTCAAATGTCTGGAGGAGGATCTCCCCTGGAAGAGTCTCAAGGTCCTCCACAATCACCCTAAGACAAGGGACCCCATCATCTACCACAACCGAGGATGCTGAAATTGGCAAGGAAACACTGTGCCAAAACAGCCCCCGATGGAGGGAATAATAGGTCCGTGCTCGTTCAATAGAGTCCCAGGAAGTGGAGCATCCACGAGAAACATGGCACATGATGTGTCAAGTCCATGTCATCAACGGTGAAACCATGGTACCAAGGGATAAAGTAAACAAGGTAATGGGGCAAGGTGAGTGGGAGAAGTACAAGAGGGAGAGAGTGAGAGAGAGAAGACTCCAAATGTGCGGGTGTGAAGTGATGAGCCACACCACAAACTCTTAAGTTTTATTAAAATTAGGTTTAATGGGGGAAGGTGAGTGGGAGAAGTACAAGAGGGAGAGAGTGAGAGAGAGAAGACTCCAAATGTGCGGGTGTGAAGTGATGAGCCACACCACAAACTCTTAAGTTTTATTAGGATTAGGTTTTTTTCCCCCTATGACTGTCTTAAGACAGTCATAGTTAAGACAGTCATAGGTGTCATAACTTTAATAAAAGGGGTGGCAATGTGCCTTTACCCCAACAACCTCCCACCTAAAGGCCAATATGCCTAAAGGGGAGAAAAGAATAAAAAATTACAGCAATATACAGTTACTGTGTATACAAGACCATAAAATAAGAGTGGTCTCATCCTAATCCCATGATGTGGCGGCAATGTGCAAACCGCTCTGTAGGCAAGCTCTTAGTGAGCA
This sequence comes from Dipteris shenzhenensis, assembly GCF_047967505.1. Classification (NCBI taxonomy): domain Eukaryota; kingdom Viridiplantae; phylum Streptophyta; class Polypodiopsida; order Gleicheniales; family Dipteridaceae; genus Dipteris; species Dipteris shenzhenensis. The sequence goes on along the minus strand of NC_141624.1, from coordinate 7,847,944 downwards.
AATCTGCAGGATTATCATCAGTATGCACCTTCACAAGCTCAAGTCGCTTGTCTTCCAGTACCTCCCTGATGAAATGATATTTCACATCTATGTGCTTGGTCTTCTGATGAAAGACCGGATTCTTTGCCAACATGATAGCACTCTGACTATCACAATGCAAAACTGGCATATCTCCTGTAATGCCCAAGTCTCCCACCAGCCGAGTAAGCCATATTGCTTCCTTGCAAGCCTCAGTGGCTGCAACATATTCAGCTTCAGTGGTTGACAGTGCAACGCATTTCTGCAACCGAGACACCCATGATATAGCACCTCCTGCAAATGTGAAAATATAACCGGTAGTAGATTTCCGGTTATCTGCATTCCCTGCATAGTCTGAATCTGTAAAACCATGCACCAATGCATCCTGCCTACCATAGCATATGCACAAGTCTTTGGTACCCTTGAGATACCTCAAGACACCTTTCACTGCTTCCCAGTGCCGCTTGCCTGGATTTGCCATATACCTACTGATGACTCCCACCGCAAAAGCAATATCCGGACGAGTGGCAACCATGGCATACATCAAAGAACCAACTGCAGATGCATACGGAACCTTGGCCATATCAGCCTTATCATCATCTGATCTGGGGCTGTCCTTACTGCTGAGTTTTAAATGTGGAGGCAACGGGGTACTAATAGACTTCCCCCCCTCCATTTTAAACCTCTGCAGTACTTTGTCAATGTACTCCTTCTGTGACAGAAACAAAAGTCCCTTGGACCTGTCACGAGTAATCCGCATGCCAAGAATATGGTTGGCATCACCCAAGTCTTTCATGTCAAAAGACTTATGCAGTTGTTTCTTTAAAGCACTAATCTCATGCTGAGATTTACTGGCAATCAGTATGTCATCCACATATAGAATGAGTAGCATCAAACTGCCATCCTTTGCCCGTTTGGTATACAAGCAATGATCGGTTTCACACCTATGATACCCTTGAGACTGCATGAAGGCATCAAACTTCTTGTACCATGCTCTTGGTGCCTGCTTGAGTCCATACAAGCTCCTTTTGAGCTTACACACAAGCTGCTCTTTCCCTTTAACAGCATATCCCTCTGGCTGACTCATGGAGATCTCCGTGAAGAAAAGCAGTCTTCACATCCATCTGACATAAATCCATGTCCTCATGAGCAACAAGAGCTAACACTGCTCTCAAAGTAGTCATCTTGACTACAGGGGAAAAGATCTCATCAAAGTCAATACCTTTCTCCTGCTTAAATCCCTTGGCAACCAATCTGGCTTTATACCTCGGTAAAGCATTTGAATCCACTTTGACTTTGTAAACCCACTTGCATGGCAAAACCTTTCTGCCTGCAGGTAGCTGCACCAAGTCCCATGTATCATTTTGAAGTAGAGAGTCCATTTCAGACTGCATGGCTTTCTCCCACTTCCTTTTCTCTGTTCTTCCCATAGCTTCCTTGAAGCTGGAAGGCTCACCACAATCTGTCAGCATGATAAAATCAGCCACATTATTGGCTCCTGGAACAAACCTGGCAGGAGGCCGTTGTACACGGGTGCTCCTCCTAACAAAATGTTCCGGATTAGGCTGCTGTCCAGCCTGTTCGTCATGCATGACGGGTGGCTGTACCACCATATCTGGCTGTTCTACAGCCCCATCTGCTGGCATATCCAGTGGTGCATCATTGGCAAAATTATCTGGCTGATTTCCAGCCTGTATACCCTCTTGAACAGGGTTATCTGCAGCAGCCTGCTGCTGCATATAAAAGGGCATTCTTTGCTGTCCAACATCATCATAAATAACCCTCCTGTATTCCACAGGTTGCACGGGTTCCTTGTGTACACTATCCTCTTTAAAGATGACATCATTGCTGCGTATAATCTTCCGTTTAACGGGATCCCATAACCTGTACCCCATTTCACCTTCGTCACCATAACCCATAAAGATGCATCTGAGAGACTTTGGCTCTAGTTTGGTGCGCAGTTCTTTGCGTACATGAGCAAAGCACTCGCAGCCAAATACACGTAAGTGCTTATATGAGGGTGGCTTGCCAGACCACACCTCCTCTGGCACTTTCAACTCCAAAGCCTTGTTTGGTGACCTGTTAATAATGTGAACTGCTGTTTGCACAGCTTCTGCCCAAAAGCCATGGGGCAATGCAGCATAAGACAACATACATCGAACCTTCTCCTGAATAGTTCGATTCATTCGCTCACTTACACCATTTTGAGATGCATTATAAGGGGCTGTGAGTTCCTGTTTGATGCCCTTAGCTTCGCAAAACTGCACAAAAGCATGTGACACATACTCACCCCCATTATCGGATCTGAGGCATTTCAGCCTGCGACCTGTCCGATTCTCAACCTGAGCGACAAACTTCTTGAAAGCATCTAAGGCATCGCTTTTATGCTTCAAGAAATAGACCCACACTCTGCGTGTGGCATCATCAATAAAAGTAATGAAATACTTTGCACCCCCTAGTGATAACTATGGCATCTCACACAAATCAGTGTGCACTAGATCAGGCGGAACTCTATTCTGGGGAGTTCTCCTCTTATGAGGAGTCACAGAATGCTTGCCAAATATGCAATGATCACAGGCAAATCTGAAAAAGAAAGAGACGGCAGATAACCCAAACGTGACAGTTCTTGCATTCCTTTAACAGACATGTGTCCCAACCGGCTATGCCACAATGAAACCTTTGGCAGCTCGGTTATGGCAACAACATGATTACCCACACTGGAAACATAAAGAGGGTACAAGGTATCACTCTTAAAACCCTCAGCCAAGATTTTTCTTGATTTGCGGCACATGGCGAACACCATCAAGCATAAATGTGCGTCCATCAGGGAACACTATCTGTATACTGCCAATCCCTGCAATCTGACATGCATAGTTGTTCCCAAGGTGAACAACTCCATGAGTACCTGTGTAGGAAGTAAACCACTCCTTATGAGGAGTAACATGAAAAGAAGCACCTGAATCCAAGAGCCAGGTGTGCATGTCATGGCCATCAATAACCAAGGTATGTGCAATTACAGCAGAAGAACATAATACCTCATGTCTGTCACTGTCACTGTCCTCTGCTGCAACATTCACTGCATCCAAGTCATCTACCTTGGCCTTGCCTTTGCCTTTGCTTCCACTGCCTGCATCCTTTGTTTCAGCCTTTTTGGCTTTCTGATCCCGTATGAACTTGAAGCACTTAGACTTCACATGTCCCTTCTTGCCACAATAAAAGCATTCAATATTCTTTTTACCACGGGACTGACTGCGGGATTTGGACTTACTAGCAGATCTGCCCTTCTGCTGAGTCCTGCCTCTATCCAGTACCTGCAAGGCATTTGAAGACTTGCTGCTCGCATTATTCTTCCTGCTCATCTCCTCCATAAGGAGAGAGCTCTCTACATCAGCATACATAAGAGTGACATTCGAATTTGACAAGGTGGTCTTGAAAGTGTCCCAACTCTCAGGGAGGGTACACAACAAGAAAGTAGCCTTGAACTCCTCATCAAGGTTCAATCCCTGTGCAATAAGCTGTGTAAAGATGGCATTGAACTCACTCAAGTGTGAGGTCATAGCTGTACCTTCCTTCATGCGAAGATCAACCAGCTTCTTCAACCAATAAACCTTACTGGCTGAACTCTTTTGGGCATATAACTCTGCTAGCCTCTGCCATAGGCCATAAGAGGTCTTTTCAGCCTGAACATTGAACACGAGAGTTTCAGAAATAGTAAGCATGATAGCTGCCCTTGCAGACAAATCAAGCTCTTCCCAGTCATCATTTACCATGTCAGATGGCTTGACACCCTTCACCCTTATGGGCTTAGAAATCTTCTTTAACAGAAGTACATTCAAACACTGTTCTGCCCATAATGCATAATTGTGTGCCCCTTCCAACTTCTTTATGTTCAGAATTGATGATTCACTTCCCCCTGATGCCATATCAGATAAGGAAAGTACCTGACTTCCTGTAAGTCAAAAAAAAGGCTGAATAAAATTCTGATTTCTCAGGAAAAACCTGCTCTATCAAGAGCCAGGAGCACTCACAATAGTGCTGTTTTTACTGTCAGAAAATCTGCAGCACAACAGAAAAATTTCTCTCCAGTTACTGTACCTTCTGACACACTGTACCGTGCTCAAATAGGCATTAAAAAAACAGTAATTTCAGAATGCTGCAGATGCTCCACAAGTACTTTAACAGTGCATCATCAGCTGACAGGGCACAAAACACTGCTGTAAACACTGCTGCACTGCTGTCCTGATCACTTCTCCCACCTCAGATGAGGTATTGCACTGATTTAATATGCATAAACCACTTGGCATATACTGTTTTGTTTACCGAAAAAAAAAGAGCTCCAGACACTTCAGCCTGTCACAAAACCTGCAACAGAAAATGGGATAAATCCCAAGCAATTACCCTTCTGCCAAGGGAATAAAATGCATCTGAAGATCTCTGACAGTAACCCAAGTGCTCTCAAGCATAATTTGGGCAAAAGCCCCTTGATCTGACACTTGTACCAAGTGAAAACAACCTCAACAATGAGGGATAAGGCATACAATGTGCAAATCTCTCTGACAAAATCAACTAACAGTGTAATGCAAATACTACCCTGTGTAGAAATGACATACACAGATCCCAACGTACAAACACTCAATGAGGAACCTTTTGAGCACTGTCAACGATGGACAGTTAGGGACCGAGTAAACTCGATGCGCCCTGGCCAAGCGTGGCTCAACTGAGGTTCTCTGAGTGTTGCACAAGAAATGTGACCTGCAAGAAAATGTCACCTCCACACTGCGGAAATCGAGACAAATGTGTGCACTCTGGCACCACACTACCTCAAGGCATACAAAGCATCAACTGCTAGGCAAAAGCCCTATGATCTGCTCACCCGTAAACTGAGATTCAAACCCAGTAAAAGCATATATCCTCTGTCAGATGCATAAATCACGATATCTGTGCACAAGTCCTCCTCCAAGCAGGAGGGAAATAAAAGAAAAGTACTTGCTGTACTTCACGCAATACAATGCACCTCGGGAAAAGTCCAAATCTCCTCGCTTTTTCTCCCCAAAAAAAAACTGATGTATCTGCTGTACTTTTGTACCAGTGTACTTGCGCAGAGTACCTGTGTACCTGCTGTACGTCTGCAGGGTTCAGAAAAAAAAAAATTTTCCGAAAAATGTACTTCTCTTGCTGCAGATCTTGACGAAGGAGAATAGACGCAGATCCCTGACGAAGGAGAATGCTGCAGATCCCTTCCTATCGCAATCCGTACGGAGGTCCGTACGGTACGGACGACTGCTGTCCGTACGGCTGTACGGACGACCGTACGTCCGTACACCTGCGCGTCGCCTCTCTGCTCGCGCTGCCTGCGCCCACGCGTGCGCGCCGCCTTGCCCTGCTCGCAGCTGTAGCAGCTAGCAGCTGCTGTTGCAGCTGCTGGCGCTGTTCGGCGCTGCCTTGCCTTGCTTGCAGATCGCGCTACTGCCCGCACTACCCCGCTGCAAACCCGCGCTGATACCCTGCGCTGCCGATGCAGCTGCTGCTGCGCTGCCGCCCTGCTGTGGCCCGCACTGCCTCACTGCAGCCCGCGCTGCCTTGCGCTGCTGCCTTGCTGGCCACTAGGGCAAAAAAAGGTAGGGGGAGTGGGTAGACAGGGGTAGAGAGGGAGGGGTAGGCTCTGATACCAGTTAATGTGGGAAGGTGAGTGGGAGAAGTACAAGAGGGAGAGAGTGAGAGAGAGAAGACTCCAAATGTGCGGGTGTGAAGTGATGAGCCACACCACAAACTCTTAAGTTTTATTAGGATTAGGTTTTTTTCCCCCTATGACTGTCTTAAGACAGTCATAGGTGTCATAACTTTAATAAAAGGGGTGGCAATGTGCCTTTACCCCAACACAAGGTGCAGGCAAAAATGGGGCTCTGCTCCACCAACCCCAAAATGGTCTCGGGAGAGCTCAGCTAGAAAAGAAAGACTCCTCTCCTGGATGTGGTCACCATCTAATGCTAAGCTCACCTCGATCCAACCCGCAACTGACGACTCATGGACATGAGTCCAACTAGCCTCCCCACCAAATCTCTATCCTGGAGTGACTATATTGCATTCTCTTGTCCTCTGCAGAAAGTAGAATCTTGACAGCTAGGGGAGTTGAGGGAGCATAAGCCCCATTTGTCACCATCAAAATTTTCTTTCAGAGGTACAAACAAGAAATGCTGCGCTTGCAAAAAAGGAAAAGGGGGAGAGGGGGGTAGAAAAGAGGAGAAGAATAGGGCTAAAGAGGACCAAGATCCTCACAAGGGGCCCACCAAAGGCTCGGGCAGAAGATAAACAGCTCAAGGCTCCAATACGGCAGACCAGCTCCAATACGGCGGACCAGCTCACTGAGGAACAACCAGCAGGGCCAAAAAAGAGCTGGCAGCAATGCAAAGAAGGCTTGGGTCTTCAAACACTCCCCAGCCAAGCCAAAAACCCCACAAATCAGGCCAAAAAGGAGCTCAGTCGGCAGGGGCTGCTCCAAAGCCACGAGAGCAGGGAAACGCTGCACCACAAACACCCATGTCCACACCTGGATCAGACGAAGTTCCCATTAAAAGCACAGACTGCCAGCAGCTTCAAAAAACCAGTTGCAATACAGGGTGTCCAGAATAGAACTCCCGGGACATGGAAGCTTCAAAGGTCCAAGCTTCGAACTGAAGCTGAGCCTCCAACAGGCACTGGCGCTGTGAAAAACAGGCACAAATTATCAGAAATGAGGCAGGGAGAAGCGAGGGCAGTGGCAAAGTGAAGTGAGGAAGAGGCGAGGTCGAAGGCAGGAGGAAATGAGGGGGAAGAGGCAATGGCAGGGGGGAAGGGGCAGCACGACGAGCAGGGAGGAGCAGCCAGAACTATGCTCAACATTCTTTGTATTTTGCCTCGCTTCCACTCTAGTTCCAGTTGCAGCATTTGTGGTACTATAAAGTTTGCAACTAGCCTTTATGAGAGCCCCTTTGCAGCATCACTACAGGCTCATTGTGTAAAATTTGGGGACTCATTTGAAGATTTCCAAGTGCTTTTATGACTTCCACACATAGAAAGATTCAACAGGCTCACAGGATTGAAACTTAACAAGATGATATCTCCATTGCTTCTCCCTTCCTGGACAACAATGATAAGACACACATAAATACCACATTGCAAGAGAATCCCTCTCAAAGGCTACCATGAAGTATACTTTTATTACTGCTTATCTTGTATTTGTAACATGCTCACAAATGTGTAAAAGCAGGCCAGAAAACTTTCTTTTTTCTTTTCAACCGACAAGAGTTGAGAAAAGAACATCCAATTCAACAAAGATACAGAAAAGTAATTGTAGAAACCTCTTTTTCCTCTGCAGACTGCCGATGCCGATTTGCCTCCCGCTGAGCGATCAATTCCACCTCAAAGGGATCCAAAAACAACTGCTCCAGAACATCATAAATGAACATCAAACTGCCCATACTATAGTAAGTGCTAAAATAATGTTATATATAAATCTCATGCAGCATATTTTCATTGTCTATATTAGCAGCGATCCAGTAGAAATTCAAAGTTTGCCCTTTAAAATCCCATACAGTGCACAGCTACTGGAACCGTTTTACGAGCATCATTAACACTCCTATTCATCCTCAGACAGTACTAAGTAGTAATTCCCTACTCACAACCTTCCTGGGTTGACAAGATACCTGTGGTTGAACTTCCATACTCCCTCCCACAATGACCAGTCCTGTATCTCCATGCTTTATTGTGTAATTGGAAATAAGAATTGAAACCTCCTTATGGCGAGCTTGTGTGGGAAAATCATCCTGGAAAACAAATCTTTTCAAATATCCAGCTCTTCTACACAAGACTATAAGTGCTTCACAAGACTATAAGTGCTTCTTAAATACATAATATGCACTGCCAAATGGTTGTCATGAATAGATATATCATTTTCAAATTTGCACTAGCACTGCCTTTGGAACATATTTATAAAGGCCTATGGCCAAGCCTATAAAGAAGAAAAGGCACCTGTACGTCAGCTTCCCATAACTTTTTCAAGTTGTGGTCATAGCAAATGATGCTCCAGCCAGCTGTCACTACTATGAAAACCTGTTTACTAATATCCCCTTCCCTATATGTGCGCTGAATGGAACCTGCTGCCATAGCCACAGGCAATCTCCCAGCTGCAACACGCACTCTATTCGGCAAAAGCGACACCGTTGCAAGCAAACGTGCCTCACTGAAGCTTTCATCAACACCTTTATGATGCGGTTCTAACACCTGCAATTTTCCACTCAATGTTTCAGATGAAAGCTTTTACAATCCATATTGGTGATCAGGTAATTTTTTCCACCCCAAGTTTCTTGATGAGAAAAGGATCAGGTGCTAGCCACAACCTTGGGAATTGGCAGGACTTTGGGAGTGGACTTACGAACTACAAAACTAATAATTTTAAAATAAAAAATGGAAGGACTTTTCATGTAAGACCAAAATAGGTTAGCAATAACTGGCTACTTGCCCTCCAGGGTTCTTTCATAGTAGCTTCTGGATAATATAGCATGTCTCGATGTTGTCAGTATAATTTGTTTAATTTCTGAAATATGCTCAAATCTATAATTTTTGTAGCATTATAGCCATTTATAAACAGGAAAATCTTCAAACAATGAATGAATTTCCCCTTTACAAAATATTCAATGCACAAAATGGGAGCTCAAAAATATCCATTGCAGATCAAAGGAGCTTGTGATTTGAATCTGAAACTTTTGATATATTGGTAATCGCAAAGCTCTGAAATGAGATCCGCATCCCCCCCTTTTTCTGTACAAAGCTTAATCAGTTTATTTCAACGACCTGCATCCCAGTATTACAGACCCACATAATCTTTTGGTAAAATACGACATAGTTCACATGAAAACCCAGGCAAGGTAAGAGTTTCACCACCTGGTATTTATGCAGACACATGTGCAGCACTCATCCATGTAAATGCTAGGTTAGTGCATTTAAAACACAAAAATTTATCTATGTTCTTAGCATCATGGCGTGGAAATGAAAAGGAATGAATGAAGAGAATAATTCACATTTGAGAAGATGAGATACAGAAGGGAGAGAAGTCTGAATGAAGTGGAAGAAAAGATTGTCTTTATTCATGTGAGACAATGTTCAAACAAGGGTGGGGGTGGCTTTTGGTTGTATGGTTCAACCATTCATCTAGGTTCAGGAGCTTGCAATATAGCCCTCGCCTGCCGCTAGTCTGTATTGCTTCCTCTCGCGCAACCCCCTCCATACAGCCGCGCAACCTTCCAGGTCTGCCCATGACCTACATTCAGTTGGCGGAGCTTCTAATGCCTTCCCTGTGGCATCGTATACATGTACAAATGTCCATACAGTTACGAACTTGAAGTAGAGGGCATCGAAATGAAGCAGGGGGCTATTGCACCATACCAATTTTTTACGAGTCCATAAGGCAATTTTTTTGTTCACTGCAATTTCTCTCAGATTCTTTTTGTTGCTCCAAGTTCTCAGTTCTAGTTCAGCTGTGTTTTGGGCTTTCGTTCACCTCCAACTTCTTGCACTTGCAGATTAGTCAACTCCGATGACTTTTGATTGCCAAAACAGTCAGTAATTGAACTTTAGGGCTCATTTGCAGTGACATTTGTCTGGTACAGACGAATCTGGGGATTTTCCGCATTGGCCCTTTCTTTGGCACATTTGGCCTCTCAAAATTTAGATCTTTTGCTCATTTGTCCTTGGAATTGGCCCTTGCGCCATTGGGGTTCTTTCAGGTACCCATTGTGCAAATTGCAACCATATGCCCTTGACTTAATGGCTGGACAAAGTTTTGCATGATAGAGTTTCGTTGGCCAGATTTTTGAAGGCAGCTTTTAAGGACACATTTGTGCATTTGGCTCAATGTTAAGCAGCCCATTTGGCATTCACATTGCAGGCACTTTGCTGTCAATTTTTTGGCCTGACATTTGAAGATTTGCAGTCTAATTTGAGCAACAAGCTCATTGCACTGATAGTCCTGAGGCTTTGACATTTACAGAGCACTTTTCTTTTTCTGGGATTGTTGCAATGGCCAGCAATGATTCGCTTGGAATGCTTTCTGCTGAGGACAAGCTTAATGGCACCAACTATCCCATGTCATACATGGTACGCCCCTTGTTACTGAGGTAGATCCACCGGTCCTGAGACCACAGCTTGTTTTATGGTGTTAAAACTTTCTTGTTGATTCTGTCCCCATATAAAAGGTACTTTATCTGAGGTTAGACTAGTCAATGGCGAAACTATTTCGGAATATCCTTTGATATGCCTTCGATAAAATTAGACAAATCCCAAGAATGATTGCAAAGCGGTCACCGGTCCTGAGACCACAGCTTGTTTTATGGTGTTAAAACTTTCCTGTTGATTCTGTCCCCATATAAAAGGTACTTTATCTGAGGTCAGATCAATCAATGGCGATACTATTTTGGAATATCCTTTGATATGCCTTCGATAAAATTGGACAAATCCCAAGAATGATTGCAAAGCGGTCAAACTCTGAGGGATTGGCCAAGTCAATATCGCAGCCACTTTCTTTGGATCCATCTCTACCCCCTCAGGAGTAATTATGAATCCTAAATATTCAAGTCTTACCATACACAGTATAGTTTTCTTTTTATTTACATAAAGACTGACTTTCCTCAAAGTACTGAACACTATTCTTAAGTGTTCGTAATGCTCAGCAATACTTTTGCTGAATATAAGAATATCGTCAATAAAGTGTACTATAAACTTTCCGATATACGGACGTAGTAAATCGTTCATAAGCATGACAAATGTAGCTGGAGCATTGATAAGTCCAAAGGGCATTACCAAAAACTCATAATGTCCAAACCTGCTTCTAAAAGCAGTTTTATGCACATCCTCGACTCTAATACGGATCTGATGGTAGCCACATTTAAGATCTATCTTACTGAAAATTACGGCCCCATGTAATGCATCTAGCAAATCATCGATCCGAGCCATCGGATACCTGTGCTTAATAGTGATATTATTCAATGCTCTGTAATCTATATAGAGGCGAAAAGTATCATCTTTCTTCGTCTTATTAATCACTGGCGAAGCAAAAGGTGAGAAATTGGGTTGAATCTGCCCCAGCTTGAGGTATTCTTCCAGTTGTCTTCGTACCTCCGCTTCTTCGGTAAAACTCAACCTGTAGGGAGGTCTATTTACAGGTTCTGCCCCCGGGATTAGTTAAATCTTATGCTGAACATTCCGCTCTAGAGGTAACCCATAAGGTAACTCATCCCTAAAACAATCAGAGAACTCCTCTGCTATTTGATCAGCCAGCTTGGCCATCTCTCCATTTTGGGCAACATCAGTGCTAGCCGAAGAATCATCAATCGGCTCTACCGATGCTGTACAAAGAAACAAAAACTCTTCTTGAGCTTTTTGAATTTCCATTACGGGAAACCAACGGTCCTTGAGGTATATCTTTTTCACCTCGTAAGACATACAGCACATCATTCATCTTAAATTGATAAATGTGCTTTTTCCAATCTATGGCTGGATTCTTCCTAGAATGCCAAGCCTTACCCAGGGCTATGTCTGCATGAGCAAGCTTTGTCATTTCAAAATCAAGCTTCTCAGCATAGTCCTGAATTCGAAGTTCCAACTGGGTAACCCTTTGGTCCCATACTTCAGTTGAACTTCCATATGCCATTCTGACTGTATATGCATAGTCAGATGGGCTAGTCTTTAGTTTCAGCCTCTTTACAAGCTTAGAGTTAATTACATTATGCGTTGACGTTGAGTCAAACAACACAATGACATCATGATTAACTACTTGCCCTTTCATCTTAATTAGCTCCGTATCATTAAAGGCTGTATACCCCATTGCTGCAGGCTTTGACAGGACATTGTCAGGTGCACTAGTTACTAACTTAGCAACAGACACATAACAAAACAGGTACTGACCTTTGAGAAGTTTCCACTAGCTGAATCTGCGTTTGTTCTGCTCTAGGACTCCATTTCCACGTCGCATTCTGAGATCACCATCTCAGCCATCCAACGATCCTTGTTTCGTGGACAATCTTTCCACTGATGAGACTGAAGGCATCCAAAACACAAGCCTTCTCTTCTCGCTTTTTCTCTTTGCTCTGGGTTCAAAGAAGACTTCGACCAGCCTGGGCTGCCATTGGTGTTACCTTTCTTTTCATTCCAATGGTGGTACTTGATTATGGAGTCTCAACTGGTTTCGCCTGCTTGGCTTGACCACTAGGCTATGAGGCACTCTTTTTGCTAATCCACTTCTTCTTAAACCCAGTTTTCTTCGAGTACTCATACCTGAGTCCCAACCTGCACAAACCCACTTGGTATGTTCCCTTTTGCATCCTCATATTTCAGGGCTATGGCAATTGCTTCATCTAGCGTGTTCGCATACTTAGCCCGAACTTCCATCTTGATCCGATCATTCAATCCAAAGATAAAATCTTTTACCTGGATTGACTGAGGTAGAGGTTCATAAACTTTCATTACACTTTCTCTGAACTTATCAGTGTATTCTGCCACTGATAAATTTCCCTGACAAAGGTTTCAATACTGATCCCAAGCTCAGGATGCTTCATCAGGAGGTAAGAAGTGTTTTCTAAATTCTTTTTTAAACCCCTCCCAAGTAGTGGATGCCAATCCATCTTTCTGTTGTTTTATCCACCACCTATCCGCTATCTCATTAAACATATGGGTGGCCTCGCGCATTTTCTTCATGTCATTCCTGATTTCACAAATGGCGAAGGCCTCGTCCCATTTGTGTAACCAGGTTTCTATGATATCGGAACTACGGTCAGACATCCGACCATAATACTTTTTTGGCCTATAATTGGCAATATTCGGCACCTTAGCCCTCCTAGGCTCAACCGTATGAACACTGGTTTCAGGCTCCATTGGAGATTTACCTTTCTCTTCTCGAGATGGTCTAGCAGACATACTATGAACCATTCTCCTGAGCTCGGATTGCCCTACATTTGCTTGTAACTGTTGCGCTAAAATCTGTTGCAAGGCATCTTCTAACATTGCAATCCTGCCAGATAGTGTATGGCCTGTTGGGCGCGACACCTGCGGGGTCGGCCGGACTCCCGACTCTACGGGATCCACCCTAGAAGCTTCTTCTTCTACTTCCATTTAGGTCGATAGGTGTTTTTTTTTTTTTTTAAACAAATTAAACACCGCCTAAAACTGTATTTACAAACGGTTTTTCAATCTCCTAACCCTAAAAGATGTCCAACCGGGCATAACCATCAACTGAAAGTAATAGAGAACCAAACCGAATATCTTTTCCCTATACTAGGGAAATATCTGCAATCAGAAATAACTCAAACGCCAAGGCAAATAAACGCGCGTATACTCCAACAAACTTAGAAGGCATAGAGAGCTCCCTGGTCATATTTCTGCTGCATTCCAAATCTGCATTTATAAGCCACTCCAAATCTGCATTTATAATCTGACCTGAATGGATGACGTGGCTCTCTTTTTCTTCTTCACCAAATCTCTGTGAGCATCTAATTTGGACACTACATCATTGCAAAATAACCATGTCGTAAACAGTAAACATCACCTTAAAATCCACCGGATACCAACGTAACCTTAGCCCCAAGCCATTTATTTTGTCATAGCGCCCGAACCTTGCAAAGTAATTGACCAACAACCTCTGTTACGCTCCAACCTTTGATGTTACCAACGTACGTAACTCTACTCGCTACTGAATCCATGACTTGTTTTTTTTTTTTTCTTTTTTTCCCACCCAACATCAATAACATTAAAGGATCCCCACGTAACGCAGATATCAAAAGCTAGACTTCTTTTAAGTGGTTCGTCGTGGATATCTAGATCAGTTCCATGGCCCTAAGCTAGCTGCAGGTTGACGAATGGAATCACAATAATTATAAAACTAGCCCATGCTCACAGGCTCCTGTAATCCCGTCTTCCACATCTTCATTCAACGAAAGATACCGAAATATTACGGTAAGCTTAGTCCTAAAGGTAATAACCCGTAAACCAGCGTGTGTGCCACTCTTAGCCTTTTCTCTGATCCCGTACAATAAGCTCCCCGCTCCTCTATTGGCTTCCCGGTGGTAGCACGCTGGGGCATAAACAAAGATTCGGATCAATAGCCCAACGTTCTGCCACGCTCTGCCTGCTAAATACCAAAGCCCAAGACAATGCCTAAATCATACTCTGAGCAAAGCGTCACTCCAAACTCCTGCAACTTGATGCAATCCTGAAGGCTCTCGAAGAGTTCATATTTGCCGTCCATCTACAAACGAATAAGAAACCAAGCAACAATCCCGCTGTTCCCAATCTGCAGCGCTGATACCAAATGATACGTCCAAAACTGTTAACGCCTAAATTTTCACATCAATCACGGGCATAGGCACACAGATTATCCTCCCAGCCAACCTCGATGGTAGCAAGCTCTCAAGATGATTACGTTACATGAAAGCTCCTGCTTGCCAAATCCCAACGAGCCCCAATTCCCTAGATGGATCTAGTATGCCACATGTCTTCATTCTAAGGTACCTCCTAAATGCATCATTTACCCCTCTTGGGATGTCATTGAATCATTTGCCCCTTGGCACATAATGCATTTCGACCCTTTAGCCTTAGATCCACCTAGTCTAGTGCCATATCACCCTCACCAAGGATCTTGACTTTAATTCCTTTCTGATCATTTACGTAAAGCCCAACAAATGTAATACAAACATTGATCCTTTAAAGGAAAATGTCGACCGACCCTTCCGAGGTCATGTTACCTCAACTTGAGCGTAACATAGTACCTTCATTTTGGACTACCGCCTCGGAAGAGGTCTACCACTTAGGTAGAGTCTAGTTTCTTTTTTTTTCCTTTTTTTTTCAAAGAAAGGAACCTTCTATTAATGCTTTAAAGATTTCATACAAGACAGCAGCCCCGAAGGTGCTGAGTATGGAAAAAACCGGGAAAGGCTGAAAGAAAAACCGGCCTGTTCCAGAGAAACCCAGCTCACTGCCTAAGGGATCTCTAGTACAAGGGCTAACAGCCAAGTGGGGGGGGCTATACAACTAGCGAATCCCTCGTGGGGTGAAGATGTCAAAAACTCATGCATGCCAAGCCTTGCAGAAATGAGCACGCCTCTCGATAGTCGCCCTGGAGCCAGGAGCCCCACGCTCCCAGGTGGATCGTAGTGTGTATATGATGTCCTGCCAGATGGTGACTAGGGTAGCCGAGGGTGGAACCGGGTGCTCACCCATCACGAGACTGCAACAAGCCACCCAAATGTTCCACACCATGATGCTGGCTATCACCTCCCAAATGTTGTCCTGAGGTCTAGTTTCTTTCTTCTGTTCTAGTTCAGTTTACTTCAGTTCTGTCCAGTTCTGCCTTCCGTTTAGTTCAGAGATGGCTTATTTCTTTCAGTCCAGAAATTATGCAATATTTTCAGTTTTATTGTACACTTTTGGCTGAAATTTGGAGCATGACGTCCTTATGTGATCACCTTTGAGCAAAGATCTGTTGCAGGAAGTGCTGCCATATGTCAACTGCACATGTGGCACCTCCAAAAGAGGGCTTTTCATCAAATTGCTCACAGAACTTGGATTTTATGGCATCTGCCGATTCCTGTTGATGAGCGGATTTGTATTTGGACTACATTTGGACTTTGTAATGCCACATCAGCTGGTCTCTCTTGCTTAAGCCTATTCTGCATTGATCTACTGATCACATCAGGGCCAGTTGCTGAACTATACTCCAGGTTTCATGGCCACATTGGATGTGTCAGCTGGCATGTGGCACCCCCAAAAGAGGGCTTTCCACCAAATTGTTCAGAACTTGGATTTTATGGCATCTGTGGATTGCTGGTGAGGAGCAGACTTGTATTTCAACTCCATTTGGACCTGGTAATGACACATTAGCTGGTTGCCCCTGCTTAAGGCTATTTTGCATTGGCCTACCGATCTATTGCCCAGATAGGGCTGGTTACTGAGCTATACTCTGGGTTTCATGGCCACATTCAATATGTTTATGCAGTGCCTCCTAATTTATTGAGAACTGTACATACCTTACATATAGAGAGCATCTCCTAGTCTTGATTAGAGCTTCTGGTTTTAAATAGCTTGACATAATCTTTCACCTAAGCAACCTTATTGAATTAAATATAATTACAAGTGGAAATTCACAAAGGAGAATCCAACTCTCAACCTGTAGGACTAGGTTGCCTATAGTTAAGTCGACTGGAGGAAGCAAACCCAATAAATTTGAGAAGGAGAGTTTGAAGAAACAATCAACTACTTAACTCACCGAGGAAAGAAGAGTGTCATCAGTGTGGCAAGAACTGGATAATTGATCGTAGATCAAAGTGCAAAGTAAGATTCATAAGGAAAAGTAAACATGATGGTAGAAATTTCAGATTTTGAAACAGACATATATACCTTCATAGGACTATAATATATCCAACCTTACAAATTTAAATTTTATATAAAACAAGCGACAGAACAAAGGAAAGAAGGGACTTTGCAAGCGACTTTAAACAAAATTAAGAGTAAATGAGAACAAATTTAAAATAAAAATAACTCAGTAAGCAGAGCTACGCTTATGTTCTCATCAGTACCCGAGCATAAGCTGCCATCTAAGGAGCTGATAATCTAAGTGGTTCAGAAGTGGAAGTTCGACAGGCTGGTAACAGCAGGATCAGACTTCCATGTTTTCGGCCCCACTCCATTGTCGAATAGAGCCATATATATAAGGGCAAGGTCAAGGATTGGACTGTGAATGGTCAATGGTGGAACATAAAGTGCAGCCTAATGGTAGGTAAGACAATGAAGGTAATTCTGCCTGTTTCACAGTTTTCACGTGCTCCCTTATCATACGAGCAATAAAGCCTAAGTCTTTACACATGGAAAGAGGGAAAGAACAAACCTGTATCTCAGCATTGTGTGTGGCGACTAAAACTTCCTTGCGGCCATCACCATTCAGATCGGTTACCAGAGGAGGAGGAAGACGCTCCACCTCGTGCTTGAACGGATAAGAATCGTCCAGTAAATGAAACCACGCCTCTCTAAAAGAGAAATTCCCTTCATGCTGGTAAAGAGAAACCCAGAATTGTCATAAAGCAATAGAAAGGCCAAAGTATAGAAGCATGAAAGCTGAGAACAAACGAACAAGCAAAGAAACATGAAAAAGCGGGATTCCCACACCTGAAGAGAGAAGAATATTGCAAAAGCGCTTAATAGTAAGATTGCCAAGTCCCTTTTCCGCATGGTCTCCAGAACACAGAGTAACCGGTGAATCGAGAAGCGCTCTAGAGACGGGTTGCAGATCGCGCTCGGCTAGAAGATCGCCCCCAGAGATGAACACATTTTTTGCAGACAGGAACCGCTCAGGTAATCCGGTATAACTCGCAAGATTTTCAGTTTGAGAATGGATGCTCCAAAGCTGCACCCATTGATGAAAGATACTCACGATTCAAACAACCCAAAATGCCTGTGCGTTGAATACATCATAGAACAAATTGCCGACCAACATACCCAATTCACAGCATTGATCTTCACAGGTTCTCCGTCTGCGGAGATTTCAAGGTGAGCTAAAGTTTCTTAGCATCGAGCTGGTGATTTAGCATTGAGCTGGTTATACACAACACCTTAGACATTTGAATTACAATCCACAATTTATTTTTTCCTTGCCATGTATCTCAACTTACCTTAGGCTGGGTTCACCCGGCACGAAATAGAATTGGGCATTCATCAAGGAAATAGAATTGGAGGATGACTCCCGCGTTGGTGATTCACTCCAGTCTACGGCGGCGGCGGTCATAGGCACCTCACCAACGTGCGATTGGTGTAGGGATTGGAGATGGAATGAGCCAGTCATGTAGCAATTGGAGAAGTTGGCCATGGAGTCGGCGGCCTTCATGGGCCAAACACAAATCATTTGTGTCAGTGTATACGGCAGCCCTTTACACCACCCTTTTGAGGATTGCGATCAGGTCGTGTCAACCCAGGCACACCTCCTTCCCGGCCATGGAGGAGGATACAAAGTAGGAGGACACAATCACCATCCAACATGGCTCGCAGTAAAAAAATTTCAACCTACCACTAACAAAATTCTTTCTGGGAACTATCTATTATCGTGCCAAGTAGAACTACGACCCTTCACACCAATTTTGGAGGTTTGGTCGGGCGGGTGGTGTGAACCCTGCCTTAGTTATAAGATACTAGTAGGGCACCCACACAGCACAACGTGATTGTACATCATGGTGGCAACGTGATTGTACATCATGGTGGCGAGTGGTGAGGGATGTACAAAATGAAGAAATGGTCTTCGATTATAGTTTACGTGGCAGAAGAGTATCATATTCACTTGTTAGCCTAATGGTGAAACTTTAGTGGGTGGCATGTAGCCACGTAGTAGGTGCACACGGCTACTTGGTCCCCTAAATCGCCACATGGCATCTGTGCGTTCATTCACCTCTCCTCCCCACTTTGCTAAGCAACTTTGTTTGTTTTTTTAACTTACTTTTGGGAGCTTTCTAAAGGGGAAACATGTAGGGAGAGAATGTTAGGTTTAAGAGAGAGAACAATGCCAATTACATATAGTATAGATTTAGATTAAGACATTGTATCCATTAGAAGTGCTCCTGTGAGCTTCCCCTCCCTACCGCCGCTCGCTCTACCTCCCCTTAGCTCCTCCCCCCGCCGCGACCACCTCCGCTCCCTTCCCTCCCCCTCCGCCCTCGCCCCCCGCCCCCCCTCCCCCTCACCCGCCGGCCACCTCGCTGCGCCCCTCCCCTCGCCTCGCCTCGCTCTCGCCCCCCCCCCTCGCTGTTCTCTCTCGCCCGCCGCTCCGCTCCAACCCGCCCGCCTCACTGTTCTCCCGCCCCGCCCCGCCGCGCCGCTCCATCTCCCCTCACCCCCGCCGCCCCCTCCCTTCGCCTCTACTCCCCCCTTCTCCCCCGCTCCTTCTCACCTCACCCTCGCCGCCCCCTTCTTACGCCTCCACCCCCCCCTTCCCCTCGTCTCAGCCGCCCTCTCACCCCCCCTCCGCTCTCATCCACTCCGCCCCCCTCCGCCCCACCTCGCTTCACCCCTCCCCCCCCCTCGCTTCGCCTCACCCCCTCCCTCCCCCGCTCTGCCTCACCCGCCGTCCCCTCTCACCTCACCCGCCCCCCCGCCTCCATTCCGCTCTCCCCGTCCCCCGCTTTACCTCTCCGCCCCCGCCACCCCCCCCCGCCCTCCCGCGCCCCCCCGTTTTTCCCCGCACCCCGATCCCTTCACCCCGCCCTCCGCTCCAACCCCCCCCGCCCCCTCACCCCGCCTCGCCCGCCTCACCCCCAGGCTCCACCTCCCGCTTCGTCCCCCCTTCTTGGGGTGGCAGCCTGTTCATACTCCCCATCGGAAGCTTGCAGTTAGTCTTGGCGGTATGGCGGCCCCCTGCCCGGATCCGGAGGCCCAGTCGGACCCTCCCTCTCCAGATGCCTACCGCGTTATCCTGACAGAGCGACAATCATCTCGTGTTCAGGAGGTTGCCATTGACTTTGCGCGTACCTCTGTTTACGGTAGAGTCATTGGTCACTCCCCCTCCAGGTTAGCCATCAGGGACTGGCTCCAGTCCACTCTCCTGCTAGAGGATGGCCATATTGAGGAGGTGGCCCTTATGGGAAGGGGCATCTTCTGGCTCAAACTCTCCACTGAGAAAGCTGCGAGCAACCTGATTGCCAGTTCCCCCACCTCGGTGGATGGGAAGATTATCATGATAGTCCCGTGGTACCGTGGATTCAGCGCAGCGGAGTTCGATGCTCGGTTCCGCATACCTCGACACCCAGTGACACTTGTTTTTCCAGGGCTTGCTGCAGAGTTGCGCCCGATTGTCAGGGACTTGGGCTCCCATTTTGGCTGGGTTATGCACGACACCTTTGCCGACGCGGTGACCACGGCAGGAGCCCCCCGAGTCCGAGTGGCGGTGGCGGATCCTGCGACTCTCCCTGCTGTGATCGAGATTGTGACAGGTGCCGGCAGTATCACCCAGAGCATGATAGTCACCGGACAGCCAGGTCAGTGCCTGCGGTGCCACGGCTTTGGGCACTTGGCGGCTGCTTGTCCACGTTTCGCCAGCTCGTCTCGACCTCCCCCGCCCCCGACCCCTCCGCCCCCACCCCCACCCCCTGGACAGCCACGTCAGGAGGAGCCGAGACAGCAGGAGTCGGGTCCAGAGGTAGTGGGCGGTTGGACCGAGGTTAAAAGGAAAAGGGGAAAGAACAAGAAGACTTCGGATAAAGGCAAGGAGGCAGAGGTTACCCTTCCTGCAGCAGCACCCCAGAGACCTGTCAGGCAGCCGCCCCAGGGGTCTGGGAGAGCTTCTTCTTCGACGGCAGCCCGCCCTCCACAGCCTCAGTTCCCCCTCTCTCCCGTTCCCCCGCCCCTTTCCTCCCCGCCCCAGCCCCCTCCCCAGTCTCCCCCCCCCCCCCCGTCGCCCGACCCGCAGTTTCAGCCCCCGCCTCCTCTTCCTCAGTCTTCTCTTCCTCCCTCTCAGCCCCAGCTCCAGCTGCACCCCCATCCCCCCCCCCCCTGGTCCCCCTCGCCTCTCCCTCAGAGTTAGCTGCACCACCGGCTTCCCAGCCGTGTGCAGCCCCCGCTCCACCTCCTCCACCTCCTCCGCCAGTCGCCTCCGTGGAGTCAGAGCTGCCTATCCCTCAGCCTCCTCCCCCTCCCCCCTCGCTGGCAGGACACCCGGAGTCTACACCACCAGTGGAGCAGGCTTCCCTTCCCGCTAGCCCCTCAGTGGTAGACTCAGTTGGGTCTCAGCTCCATGAGAGAGAGCTTCCGCGAGACTTCTACAGATCTGGCCCCTGGGACTACCTGGATGTGGCCGACCTTGGGACCTTCCCGGCTTGTCTCGACATCAGTATTTTCCTGCTCCGCAAAGGGGCGGATGGGAGGATTGGTGCCTTGGCTCCCAGGGATGGCCCTAGCTTCGCTTTCACGTTCCTCAGTGATGGCACCGAGACCTGGACAGACGACTCGGTTTGGGAGGCTCTCAGAGAGCAGACGCACGCCCAGGTGTGTTCCTGGATAGGCCCGTCCGGTGGGCAGCTCCTCGAGACTCAGTGGTCCGAGGGCGACGTGCGCTTGCGGTGGCGTTGCGCCGCCAAACGCTTCCGACTGATAGTGATCCTCCGACCTCCCCTGTCATGGCCTCTCCCCCAGGATGTCAGAGCTTGGTCCCAGCAGAAACTCCGAACCTTCTACGGGATGACCTCTTCAGAGATCTCGAGCTGGCTCGAGAAAGCATTTGCTCATGGCACCAAAGGCCTCTCGCCTTTGCTGAAGGTGTTGAAGAACGGGCAGGACGACCCCGTCTCCCCCTCCAAACCTTCTCATAAGCGGCAGCGCCTCCATTCCGATACGTCTGGTTCTTCTTCGACTTCGACCGCGAGCAGACAGTTGTTCGCAGCCCCCCTTCCCTCTCCATGAGCTTACACCTCGTATCCTGGAATGTGAACGGGTTTCACTCCTCTGGCACCCGTGGTCCCAGGAAGCTCATTTTGCGGCAGGAACTTCAGCCTGCAGTGATTGGTCATTTGGATGTACTTCTGCTCCAGGAGCACAAGCTTTCTGTGGCTCATTCCCGTAGCTGCGGGAAGATTCTCCCTGGACGGTCCTACACTTATTGGGAGCCCTCGATCGGCGCTCAGGGGAGGAGTGGGGGTGTCTGTACTTCCGTGTGCGAGCAGTTAGCCCAGGGAGTTTTTGGTCACGGCACGTTGATTCCTGGCCGAGCCCTTTGGGTAGGCCTGGACTTGGAGGGATCCAAAATAGGCATCCTCAACATTTATGCCCCCACAGACCTCCGTTGCAGAGCCACCTTCTGGAGGACACTTACAGGGATTCTTCCAGACATGGATTCCTGGATTGTTGGAGGAGACTTCAACAACCTGGAGACCCTGGAGGACCAGCAGGGCAGAGGCCCGGAGTTCACAGGTATGGCCCAGGCAGAGCAGTCAGCTTGGGACTCTTTCATCTTCGAGACGGGAGGGAGGGACAGTTGGAGAGACCCGTCCTTCCGGCGTTGGCACGGGAGCCTGGACTTCTCTTGGGGCTTCCGCAGGGAAGGAGGCAGACTCCTGGAGAGGCTTGATAGATTTTATGTCAGTGACTGGGCCATCAGCAGAGGCGGCCAGGCGGGTATAGTTCCAGGGACGACACTCTCCGATCATGCGCCTGTGCTCCTTTCCTTAGATTCGGCAGCCCAGACCCTCTCCTCCCGATCATGCAGGATTCCCGACTCCATCTTCTCGAGGGTGGACGTGCGCAGCAGCATATGCAGTCTTTGGGACAGAGATTGGGGGGAGGGCGTGGATCTGGTAGACTCAGTCGCACAGGCTCTGCAGGAGTCTAGCCAGATCTGCCAGCTCGCAGCTTTACAGGTTCGACAGGATTAGTGGGGCAGAGAGAGAGCTCTTCGGAGGGACCTCGCCTCCATTCAGCGACTCCAGCAGGCTTCCCCGGGTTCGGAGGAGCTGCGGATCCAGGCCCTTCGAGCCAGAGCCCTCCTGGAGGAGACATTCCAGCGTCGTTCCGAGTTTTCCTTTCACGCCTCTCGCTCCTTTTGGGCCCGAAAGGGTGACCGGATGTGCAGGGAGTTCTTTAGGACGCATGGCCAGAGAGCTGCAGGTGATCAGCTTCGGAGTCTCAGGACAGCGGAGGGTCACATCGTTACGGATCCAGGGGAGGTCCTGGGGTTGGCCACGGACTTTTACAGGACCCTCTTCCAGCAGGAGCCGCTTGCCCCTCGTGCCAGTCGTGCCCGTGAGGAGGTGTGGAGGCACATTCCATCCCTGGTCCAGCCTAGCATGCAGGCGACGTTGTTGGCGCCTTTCACCTCGGATGAGATGTTGGAGGCCTTGATGGCTATTGATGGTCAGAAGTGTCCAGGTGAGGATGGGCTATCCCGAGCTTTCTTCACCTCCTTCTGGGACCAGATCCATCAGCCCCTCCTTGCAGCTCTGCAGGGGATTTTCAGCAGCGGTCGGATGCCAGAG
Source organism: Dipteris shenzhenensis (assembly GCF_047967505.1). Classification (NCBI taxonomy): domain Eukaryota; kingdom Viridiplantae; phylum Streptophyta; class Polypodiopsida; order Gleicheniales; family Dipteridaceae; genus Dipteris; species Dipteris shenzhenensis. The sequence goes on along the minus strand of NC_141624.1, from coordinate 7,824,902 downwards.
AGCCTCTCCTCGGGACTGATTTGCCTCATCCCGAAGGGAGGAGATAGACAGGAGATTCGCCAGTGGCGTCCGATCACTCTCCTTACCTCTGCCTACAAAATCCTCGCCAAGATGATCAGTGCCAGAGTTCGGCCTCTACTTTCAGACCTCGTCCATGACACTCAGACAGGCTTTGTCCAGGATCGCAGTATCCTGGATAACGTCTTCACCTTTTCAGAGGCGGCGGAGTGGGCTCAGCACAGCGGATCACACCTTGCCATTCTACTTCTCGATTTCGAGAAGGCCTATGATCGCGTGGATTGGTCCTTTTTGGAGGGGACTCTGGAGCGGCTAGGTTTCCCGGCAGGTTGGATTCAGGGTATCTCAGCTTTGTACAGGACAGCGTCTAGCAGAGTCATCATTGGAGGCAGGTTGGGCGAGCGCTTTAGCTTGGAGAGATCAGTACGTCAGGGCTGCCCCCTGGCTCCTTACTTGTTTCTCTTCTTCGCCGAGGCCATGACTTACTACCTTCGGGCGAGGTCCACAGGGCTCAGGGGTATTCGCCTTCCACTCCGGGAGGACACAGAGCTCTTGGACTCGGAGTACGCAGATGATACAGCCCTTTATGTCCAGGACGACGAGCGGATGCTAGAGAGGGTGCGGATGGCCCTGGAGGTTTTCTGCTCGGCCGCTGGGGCGAAAATCAATTGGAACAAATCCGTTGGTTTTCTCACAGACCCTGGGGCGTGTTCTCAGTGGGGGCGATTTTTGGGCTTCAGATGGATTCCACGTGGACAGACAGCTAGATACCTTGGCTTCCAGGTTGGCCTAGACATCACACCAGCTCAGCAGTTTCTCCCGGTGCTAGATTCCATCCGACGGAAGCTGGCTTTCTGGAGCACTGCTAAGCTCTCTCTTGCAGGTCGTGCCTTGGTAGTCAACCAGGTCCTCCTAGCCACGGCTTGGTATGTGGCTTCTTGCTGGTGCTTCTCGAGATCCAGCGTGGCACAGCTCAGGAGGTTGGTTCGGAACTTCCTTTGGTCTGGGGAGGATGGTCATAGAGATATCAGAGCCAGGGTTGCGTGGCAGACAGTCATTCTTCCGCAGGCTGAGGGTGGCCTGGGGGTCATTGATCCAGAGCTTCAGAGTCAGGCCTTGTTAGGCAAGCTTGTCATTCGCGGTTTGACCCCAGGGGGGCAGACGTGGAAGATGCTACTTCAGCAGGGAGTCGGCTCTTGTGTCCCGCGCCGAGGTGGAGATTGGCTACCGTCCTTCAGGTGGATCTTCACCTCCGCCCCGCTCACTCAGCCCCGTTCCCCTCTAGTTCGTAGCCTCCTCATGGTCTGGAGGCGGCTCCGTCTCAGTCTCATTCAGTCCCCTCCTAGCTGTCAGGAGGAGATCGATCGCCAGCCGCTTATCTGGAACAGTCAGGTCAGAGATGCCGAGGGCCTTCAGTTGGGGGAGAGATCACATATCAGGTGGGACGGTTGGATGAGGGGCCCAGCCCGATCCCTGCGAGTTTGGAGGGATACGTACAGACATCTAGAGATGACAGATCTTGCAGACGCAGCTGGAGGTGCACGTGGAGCCCAGGCGAGACGCATGGAGATCAACGGAGCGATCCCAGCGGCTTGGTTGGCCCCACCTGAGCCCCAGATCATCATGCCTGGTGACACCCGATGGCTGGGACAGTTCACCCCCCGTGGCATTCCACTGGTGGTCGCAGGACGTTTGGATGACTCTTCTATTTCCTTCTTCGCGGTTTCTGGGGAGGGACGTCTCAGGACAGAGGGTGCGCTCATCGACCCCCTACTCCCGTGGCAGAGGGTTCGGGTCGTAGGCCTCTTGGGGAAGGTCTGGCATACCGACCCTAGCATCGAGCAGGACCAGGTGCAGCTCTGGCGTCTTTGGCTTTGGGAGGGGCGGGCCTTGGCAGAGCTTGATTGGGATCCAGGAGAGTGGTGGTGGCCAGAGATTGTGACAGGTCAGGGGCCGACCTCTTTCTTCGCCTACAGTACGACTTTGGGCAGGCGAGTTCTCGGGAGGATGCAGAGCCGCCCCCCCACCCAGCGACCCAGCTGGTACGCACAGGGTCTTTCCAGGTTCTTTTTACAGGCATTCTGGAAGGCCTTGTGGGAGAGTTGGCGGCCACGGAAGATCTCATACTTCCTGTGGCTTCTTGCCCACAAAGGTCTTCCAGTGGGGAGCTGGCTGAGGCAGATAGGCCAGGACGGATGTTGCCAGATTTGCCATGCGGATGAGGAGACACCAAAGCACTGCCTGTGGAGCTGCACTCGCGCCCAGGAAGTGTGGAGGTGGACTTTTGGGATTCTTACTCGCGCAGCACCAGAGCTAGGATTGATCACTTGGGGCGCGTTCTGTTGGTGCAGCACCGCACCTGGTCTTCATCACTTTTTTGAGGCATGTCAGCAGGACCCCACTTTCCTTGTCACACAGGGCACGTGGGGACCGCTCGAGGGTATCCCACAGCACCTAGCAGAGGCTGACACAGGAGTCCGGGAGAGGCAGCCAGTATGGGAGATTATTAGCAGCATTACAGGATGGCACATCTGGACCTCGCGCTGCGCGCAGATCCTCGGTGGCACCTCCTTATCGACTGCCCAGATCATGGCGGAGATTTGGAGTGAGATTATCCATACCCTCAGAGGCCAGTGGGACCAGATTCAGGGAGACTCCCGGGCCGGTCAGGAGAAGCGGAGACGCTTCCTCCGGACTTGGGACACACAGGGCCTCTTCTTCGAGCAGACTACGCAGGGCCTTCGGTGGCACTACTCACCACCCCGATGGCTGTTCGTTCATACTCGTTTTCTCCCTCCGTGAGAGGATGGTTTTCTATTTTGCTACCTTTTAGGGCTGTGTCCGATTTGTGACCGCAGCCGTCAGCTATAAGCTGACCCCTTGTATCTTGTTCTCAAAGTAATATAATTAGCACTGTTTTTTCGGAAAAAAAAAGATTAAGGCATTGTTCCCACTATAGTTAGGGAGCCCTAGTTAAGAGGGCATTCCCTCTCAAATCCAATCCAACTAAAATGCGAAAAAATGCCAAGACTTCCTATGTTCCCCCCCACCGCTCCGCAATCCTAGATCCTAGAATTGAGCATTTGAATGCTCTGTTGGAGATGGGTTTTTTATCTCTTTAACGGGGCTATTTTCATAGCTATGTTGCCATCTTCCAATCCCAACTTATTCTTTTCTCTGAATTTGTCAGCTTCATGTGCAGGTTGTCAATCTTACAAATAAGCAAAATGGGCACACAACCATGGGAGCGCTAGATTGGCATTTACGCTGGATTCGCTCGAGTGGGAACGCTCTCTAAGGTTGTTAATGGAGTGTTCACATAATTGCATTCCCATTAGCATTTAGAGACTCTAGTTAGCTTAAATCTATAATGGCTTGTTAAAAATGCTTATAAAATTGATCCCTCCCAAAACCAGTACTTTAAGGACTTTTCTGAATAGAGAGAAGTTGGAATATAGAAATAATGCTTAAGTTGAGGGTGAGCAGTGGGAATGCCACTTTAAAGAATATATTTTTTCAATAAATTTTCATGCTTGACCTTAACTTTAAAGAATGGACTTTGGATTGATGAAATAAACCATTTCGTATGAAAAATAAACTCAAAAGTTTTAGTCAACACTGCTTAGCGCATAACATAGTGGGTACGAATGGGATTGGAATTGCCTTACTAAGGTTATCTTTAACTTAACGTAATTGCAAAAGTGATTATGTTAAGCTCACTCCCATGACCTAACTGTAGGTGGGCAAGGGTCCTAAATCTAACTTAGGGCTTTAGGGGACTAGTATGGTGTAGGATAAGCTCAAGATTACAAGAATTCGAACGGTTACGTTCGAGCAAGTTGGCGGTTCGAGTGAGGACTTCCATTGATTTCCAAACTCTAGTTCATTGATTAATATTGCAAAAGTAGCAAGCATTGTTGACTTTTACAGTTGATGTCCAACCCTTCACTCTTGCATGAAAACAGTAACAAAGTTTCCACACTACCCTGCAAGGACTTCATTCATATCATAGCGGTCCCTGGATGACCAGGTGTAATTGTATATATATATCTTTCTTTATTAGTTCTCTTGCTTGTCTTAAAGAGCTTACACTTCAACAATTGCTCATGTGCTTTGAGTTCTTCAGTAAAAACTAATGGCTACTCTACCTTTACAACTAACTTTTACAATTGAAGCCTGACCCATTATGGATCAAGAACTTTTGTTGATTTGCACATTCTAGTTCAATGATTTATGTCGCCAAAATAGCACACATTGTTCACTTTTAGTTGATGTCCTACCCATTGCTATTGGCAAAGTTTCCACGCTACCCCGCAAGGACTTCATTCACATTCTTAACCCATAGCGGTCTTTGGCACAGACAGGTGTGATTGTTTATGTCTATCTTCCTTTATTAGCTTTCTCGGTTGCCTTAAAGGTCTACCATCTTCAATAATTGCCCATGAATTTTGAAGTTCTTCAGTAAAGAGCAATGTCAATAATAGTTGTAGGTCTTACTTTTACGGTCGATGTCCTACCTATTACAAAGTGAATAATCATCGCTCTCACACAAAAACACCAATACCACACCATAGACTAAATTAGACCCCAACAAGCAACTAGATCAATTAGAATGTATATATGCAAATTAATTTATTTACTCAAAAGCATAGTCCTCTCTAAATTTGTGGTTGATGTCTTGCTTTCGATATTTGTAAAGTCAAAGAAGTCAAGGATAGAAATGCGAGTAAGTGTTTTCCTACATTCAAATAACAATAGTCTCTTGAAGATTCAAAGTCCAAAACAACTTGCATCGAAATCATTGGGAATATGTACAAATCAATCCATTATCCTCTAGTCTATTTTCCATACACATGTATCTCTCATTCATTTTTGCAAAATGTAATTGTTCACATAATTTTCTTGAAGACAAAGAAATGCATGCACATGTAGAGAAGCATGGGTCCACATCATGTATACTCTCTTCTTCTTTTTTGAGAAAAGCTGAATTTTATTAAAAGGGGGGGATCAGACCCTAGAAAACAGACTAGATACAAAATGATGGCCAAAAAATGGGTATAGAACTTGAGTCCTACACTCATAATCAGAGAACAGTCACCCTATAAAAGGGATGGAGCTACATCAGATAAAAACATAAATCCATGAGTGCACTGCCCACTAGCGAATCATTTTTGCTCACCGTCCAAGGCAAATATGACAAACAAGTCTTCACAAAAATGTGGATCAAGCTTTCACATCTCCTTGCAGTAGCTAGACCTTCTTTAAAAACCAGTTGGCCTGGTCGACCAAATACCATAACAAACTGCCCTATGAATGTAAGGCCAGCAGGCCTGTAGCAGAAGGTAACCCTGAAGCATCATAGAACAAGGCTAGCCTCCAACAAGACCTAATAAGAAAAACTTGAATTCAAACTAGGTAACCAGATCCCCTTCCAACATACAACCATATACCTCTGAATCGCAGGACAGCTCCAAAAAAGGTACCTTCGAATCATAGGACAGGTCCAAAAAAGGTGCTATATAGTTTCCATCGGCTTACCACAAAGCAGGCATGGAGGAGAGACCTGAATTTTACTTTCTAACTTGGCTGTAACAAAGAAGGAAGGCTATCTTTCCCAACCTACAACCCTGTTATAGCTCTTTAAATCTCCTTCTCCACCAACCCTGAGACCCATCACTTATTCAGGTTACATGAGGCTTGGATTTGCTTTGAAAGTCGTATGTATATACACTTAGCTGAAACCTTGGCAAGCTTGGTTTTACCAATGAACCATTGCCTACTCCTCATAGCTTCAAAGAGACAAGTATTCAAGGGCCACTGGCCAGGAAGCCTTCAGATAACACGCGCAAGATAAGCTATTTCTCTAACACTCAGGGACCAATCATAACTAATATCACCAATGGGATTCCAAGAGCCTGTGTGACTATTCCAAATCTACTCCCAACTTCTCAAGCCCTTCCTGAACATGCTGCGAGTGTACTGAATATTATCAGAAGCCATGGAGTGCCCATCAAACTGAATTGCTTTACTCCATGACATGACTCCGCATGACTGGCATCACCCTTGAGACCACCTAATCCTTCCCATTTGCAAATGGTCATCACAACCTTCCATGCACTCATAAGACTATAGATTAAAACGAAGCCTTTAACCTGAACTAGAAAATCGGGAAAATTTCTTGCATATCAAGAGAAAGCCCCCTCAAAGAGCTTGGGGAACCACTTGCCAATTAGGACCACACTTTTAATAGAAGCATCCGGCAATCCTAAGCCTTCTAACTGCTTGGGCAGTTTCAAAGGCTCCCATGGTATAAAGTGCATATGACGGTTACCATCATCCTCAGCCCACAAGAATGATTTGAAAAGCCTCGCTATATCCATCCAATGAGATATTTTGAAATGTCAAACAGTGGCCATGTAAGTTGTCTTGGCAACCAAAACATGTTTCACCACAAGTAGTCGTGCATTCCAACCCACAGTCAATCCATGCCATGACCTGAGCTTGTTCTTGATACAGCTCTTGAACCAATCAAAACACTTTTGGTCCAAGCCCCATGGAGCCCCCAAATACCTAAGGACTTCCCTGTGAGGGACCCATCTAACTTGCATTGCACTAGCCCACTCGGGACACGGATCCTTCAAAGTTCTTAATGCATTAGACTTGTTCCAACCAACTAACTTGAATGCCAAGCAAAACTAATCAATGACCCTCCTGAAAACCTCCATACTGCCCTGATTTTCCACACAAAAGATCATGAGATCATCAGTGAGAAAAGTTGAGATATCATTTGCTTTCCCAACGAAAGGAGGACACCCTTCAGGAGATCTTTATCCCTTGTTGAATTCAACTCCTAAATTAAAGGGACAAAATAGAGAGCAAATAAAAGGGGCGATATTGGACATCCTTGATGGATAGATCTTGTGAGGCTAAAGCAACCAACTACCCCACTGTTAAGACAAAGCATTGCAGATGCACTCCCAAACAAGGTGGCCACCTTTTGAATAGAAGTTTTCCCAACACTTGGAGAATAAAATCCTACCATAGCCTTTATCCAAGTCTAGACCAAATAAGATGCATTTATGCCCTAAAGCCATAGCATAATCAAGGGAACCCTTGACATCTTGTATATTCTCAAAGATATCACGTTTTTTCTACGAACCCACACTTGCTTGTCTACGACTTGCATGCATATATCCCTAATAGGAATAGAAAGCACTTTCACAATTATCTTATATGAGTTGTTCAGCATTGTAATAGGGCACCAATGGTTGGGAAATAGCCTATTTTGATGCTTTGGAAATAGTTTGATTAGGCCTATGTTTACATCTACTGAGATACCTTATCCACTGTAGCATTGGCCAAGTCCTTGCCCATGATATCCGTCAAATGCATATAAAATTCAACCACCATCAACCCATCATAGCCAGGTGCCTTCTGCTTTTTCATAGACTTAAGTGCTTCCTACAATTCATTAATAGAAAAGAGCTTCTCCAATCTTAATCTCTGAGAGTGTGACACCCTTTCGTCGATTGCACTAAGCAAGCTATCAGCAACTCTTTTCCACTCCGCATCTTGCACCATAGGAGCACCCACTAGACCACTTAAATGAGATTAAAAATCTCAGCAATATGCCAGTAATTTGTTTCAATCATACCTTCAAGCTTCAATACTCTATCAATTGCATCCTGCTGTTGTTTTCTTTTCGTAGCTTGAAAATAGAACTTATTTAGACAATCCCCTAATTCAAGTCAAGTTTGTCTACTGCTATGCAATCTGGCTAGTGATGCATCCTCCATTTCTTCACTTAGCATTTATTGTTCAATTTCATAAAGAATGGTAACTACAAGGGGTCTAAAGGCAACAATGAAGCCGCTTGCCTTAGAGAATCTTTGATGCATACAAGATCTAGTCTTCTCCAGTTATTAGCTTTGTCTCTTTTGGCCCATGAGATGGGCACCCACTGGACCTCTCTACTTGTAGTGTCCCAACCATCACACGGATCCACAAAATTGCATCTAGTATGAACCCAAGTGCACCTAATCTAATCACAAAAAGCTTGAGACTGGAAGAACTTTTTATCACAAAATTGCATCTAGTATGAACCCAAGTGCACCTAATCTGATCACCTTTCCCGCGAGCTAAAAGAGTAAAGGGGAATGCTAAAGGACCGCAAAAGATGCTAATGATCATAAATTGCAGTAGAAGACAAGAAACAACCCTTCATTGGGGCAGCCATCCACCACCCTTCACTTGGGGCATAGATCCTGTCAGGTCTACTAGCATGGAACTCACCATGTTTTCTTCTATTGGACCATAAAAAGCCCTCAAGCCCCTCTGATCAAATTCTAAACAGTCTATCAACCCATATTCATAGCATAACTCGTTCCACACTTCCAATTCTGTACTTACCAAGACCCGAGAAGGGTGGGATATATCTGAGTCAAGCTCAGTAACATTCCAATCTCCCCCTAAAATCCACCTATCCTAAGTGAGGAGTGGCTTAATGGAGAGCCAACACTCCATACAGTCACCAACTATATTTGGGGCATAAAGAGAAAGAACATTAAACGTAAAACTATCAAATGAAAATACCCACTGCCAAATACCAACCCTCTTGATGGCGGAAAACCTTCTTTGCTAAGGGGGAGGCCTTCACTAATACTACACACCTGCCCCGCCCTTTGATCGGGAAATTCTTAAACAAAGCAAACTCAGCATTTTGAATAGATATTAGACAGGCCAGTATTTTCTCAGTTTAGATGCGCAAATAGACGTGTTAATACATGCGCAAATAGACGTGCTGATAAACGCAATGTTAGACGGGCCCGTATTTTCTCAGTTTAAACGTGCAAATAGACGTGTTAATACATGCGCAAATAGACGAGTTGCTAGACGCGCCCGTAATTCCTCTACACAAGCAACGCTTATAGACGTGCCTGCTATTTTGCGCGTCTATCAAGCGCGTCTATAGTTGCTTTGTGTTGTTGTATTGCGACCACTCCTTGTCTTGTGATCTCTATCAAAAATACACGATCGACTCATGATGTCGTGGTTTCACATCAACCCCCAGTACTCCTCTCACATGTGATAATCAAAGTGCCATTAGTCTCGCTAAATACTATGTTCAACATAGCAAATCCAACCATATTGTTGTTTCATTATCATTATCTCAGACATGAAGTAAAGAAAGGGATGATAATGATTGAACATTGTCCCACTTCTTAGATGATTACGGACATTCTCACTAAAGGACTTAGTGAGGCACGCTTCACAGTGCTACGATCAGAACTTGGAGTTCTTGCAGCTTCTCTCTTCAAAGATTAACACACCTATGGGTGACTTTCAACATTTGTATATAGATGCACATCTGCATTGCTGGCAATTTATGATCAGCGTTACATACTTGTAAATAATTGTACAAATGCATCACTTTAATGCTATGATCAACTTATGTACTTGTATATAGGAGCTCAGGTTTTTCCCTTGTGCTCTCTTGTTACAACCACTTGGGCCCATATGGCACCAAGGCATATGCTAATTCTCAACATTCCTTTGTCTGCAAATGGCTCTTGTGTTATCCTTGCCAATTTAGGTGAGCCCGGTGACTACTTCAAAACGAAACCTTTGTGGCTCAAAACCCTTGCAGTTTGGATGGGCCAGATCTATTAACATGCTAAATGGTTGCCTTAACATGCTCAATGGCTCTTAACATTGCCTACAATTTTCCATGCTTCAATTTTCTAGAACTCGCCTCTTCCCTTGCCCTGGCTGCCTAGATGGAAGAGTTCAACATGACATTCGCATCTATCCCTGATCCAGTCATTGTAGCCACCTTGCATGTTTTTCGGTTGTTGATAATTTTGCTAAGGGACCTGCCAGCACAAGACTTACCAGTGTGGAAGAAAACCACCAACAACTACAAGCAGAGATCATCTTCGAGTTAAATGATGGCCCTTCCTTCCCTCAAGTAATGTGACTCTATGTACGTGTTAGAAATATTCATGGGCATTACACACAAACCTTTGAAGGTATGTTCAAGACCCATTTTTGGAAACTCTCCATCCCTTGTGTGGCATCTCCCATAGGATGTTTGACCACTACTACACCATGAACAACGCCCTCATGTCCAACATTATGCACCAGACACAATCCATGGAAAGATTATGAAGAGGAAGGGGGGCATGAGCATGTTAGCAGATCTAGCCCATCCAAACCGCAAGGTTTTTGAGCCACAAATGGCTCCATTTTGAAGTATTCGTCGGGATCACCCAAATTGGCAAGGATAACACGAGCCATTTGGATCCCGTATATTGGATAACACAAGAGCTATTTGGAGACAAACGAAGGTTGAGAGATAGGAATGTTGAAAAGTTTGGTCAAGGCACAAGGAACATATTGTGGGGTATGAAAAGAAATGGCACATTATCAAATCGGCAATGGAAGACACTTTTGCAATGTTTATAGAGGGAGAAATAACAAGAAGAAAGAAAAATTCTTGCAGAGAAGCAATAGGAAGTGGTTGCAAATGCATGCATTTGATCAGTGGCATCGGAGTGAAGAACACAAGCTATGGTCTCACATTTGGTGGGAGCATTTGAGGCAGCAACATCAAGTGATTCAAGTCAACTCAAGTAATCACATGCCTTAGCCTTCATAGCTTAGGTCACCTAACTACAAAGAGAGTGACATTAGCTACGTTGGGCACCATATGGGCCCAAGTGGTTGCAACAAGGGAGAGAGAGTGGTACAAGGAATAGGATTGGCCCTCCCTTCAAAAGGTGACTTGTATAGCAGGCCAAATATTTGACTTTGATCCAAACAACTCTATCGGATGGGGAAAGATGATATTATGCATCGATGCATTTGGGAAGATGAATTTGTGGAAGTCCTAGAGGAAGCTGATTTTGGCATCATTGGCGGCCACTTCACTAGAGAAGTTACAACCTGTGAAGTATTACAAGCTGGGTTATGGTGGCCAACACTCTTTAGTTGAGTCACTACTATAACCTTAATGCAACTATTAATAATGCAGTGATCCCCTCAATCGGATGGATAACGTGATGACCCCTGGCCCAATGCACTTAAAAATAATTCTACTCACTATGCTAAAAGATAACACCAGTCATCACTACCATAATTAACGCTACTCGCTGCTATATGGATAAAGTGATCACCTCTAATGCAGCAACACGCCATCCCAATAAAGCCACCCATTGCTTTAATAACACCTACCCATTGCTTTAATAATGCTGAATTAATGCTATAAATCCAGATTAATGCTAGGTGGTTGCTATAATAAAGCTAGTCACTGTGCTAATTGCTAAAGCAACTCGTTGCTTTACCAAATTCCCTATATAAACAACCTGCCTCATTTTCAAGAGCTCACTTTCTATCATACCAAATCTTTGCTTAAATTTCCTTCAAATTCTCACAATTCCCAAAAGCTCTCGAAACCACCCATTCAACATTTTCATTCATGTCTACCATCTCCTCCCACGGAGGAGCCACTGAGTATTTGCTCATGATCTCTTCCCATCAAAGAGCTCACAAAGGTGACCTCCACTCTCCATCACCCAGTTACAACTTCCTCCGCCATACCATATTTGTCCCACTACCATGACGAATGGAACAAGAGCAATTTTAGGAATCGGAGTTTTCCACAAAGCAATCTACCACCTAGACCCTCTAGAAGTGAAGGATTCAAGACATTGCAAAAGTATACTTCTTCTCAGAACATCGAGTACAAGTGACAAGATTTTCACCTCTGGGACAAGATTGGCTAGAGTAGCTATAGAGAATACTCTTGCACTCACAGTTCAGGCACAATGTCAAGGATTACAAGCTGTATTACCACAATGTAGTAGCATATAGGCCCTCCTAGACCTTAAAGTGGTGCTATATATCAGTGCAATCGGGCTATAGACAGTGGCAGGGAAGTTCCCCTGCGACCTCAATCTCTAATAGGCTATGGAGTTTGTGGCCAACTACAATAAAATGACAAGCACCATGAGCTAGTTGGATGCAGATGGCCAGTTTCACTACTACCATTTTACGGTAGAGATGATTCAAAGAGCATTTCACTTGCTTGCAATCTCCCAACCATACCAGACATTAAGAGCCATGGAGAAAAGGTTGGCATTAGTGGCCCCCTACAATAGCAAAATCCATTGAGGAGGGGTACCACTCAATCTGATAAAGGATCTGCAATTGGCAAAAGCCGCTCGAGTCATCATGCTACTTGCACAATTACAGATGACAAAGCATCATTTAGTGGTCCTCCCCAACTTCCTACTATGATTATATAAGCCACAGCCATAGCCCACCAACTGGGCAGATTTCTTTTATCGGGAGATCATTAGCATCAACCACCATGGCGTAAAGATTAGCAACTCCATGTTCTTGATGCCCATCATCCATCACCTTTCCAATGACCCCATTCCAAAAGGTTATGGTGATGCGGATAGAGACATTGGGTTACTATCAATACCATCCACTCGATCGACGCCGACAAAGAAAAGAAAGGAAGAAGAGGCAGACAAGAAGACCAAGGAAGACGAGCCACTAGAAAGCTCCAAGGAGAGGAAAAAGCCCAGAGACAAGCCCAGAGATAGAGAGAGGAGGTAGAGAAACGTTCTCCTAAGACAGCAAGAGGAACAAGAACATCTCCGGGAAGAGGAGGAGCAAAAAAAGGTAGTAGAAGTACAGGCAAGCCAAGAGTGGGAACACCGGCTCAAGTGATCGATTGGCCCCAACGAGCAAATAAGGGACCTCACCCAAGATTCTCAGGAGCCTAAACCCCCACTGCCTACTCAGTAGACATGAGCAGCTCAAGAGTAGACACATCTCCAAGCACCCTTTGTCCCGAATTTGTACCAACAGACCATGGAGTATTGTACATCAACTTTGTACAAATCCACTAAAGGGTACAAGGATTTGATCCATTATGATTGCAACCTTGATATAAAGGAGTTGGCCTTCATGCAATCAATCAATACTCTCATTGCGGGCACATAGAATGTTCTACATCGGTGCTAGGAGGCTTTCAGGCTACAAGTTACAACACCAGGAGATCCTCCAAACCTCATGCCAGCTCTGATAGACCCACGCTACAAAAAGAGCATGTAGATTGCCTAGTAGTGGAAGCATTTGGACTACAGGCAGTTGAAATTGGCAAGAAGCTGGAGTAGGAGCTAATACAGACATAGGAGGCCATAGCGATAGAAAGATCACAAATGGATAGCCTACCCGCCAACTTCGAGGCACTGCAGCAAGAAGCGACTCTTGATCAACAACAGCGTGCTTGGGGCATAGAAGAAAAGCAGGCATTGGAGCTATAGGCCCAACAACAAGCCACCCTTAGAGAAACTCTATGCAGTTGCTCGACAAAGAGAGCAGTAAGTTCAGACACTACAGGTGGACCTTCAAATAGCATTGGCTTCTTCCCCTCCTGCTTGAGACCTTGATCATGTCCACAATAGATTGCAGGAAGCATTGTCCCATGCTTTCACCCTCTGCCTCAAACCATGCATGGTGCTTGATACGTAAACTTACTTCTTGCACACACTCATTGCTGCACTACTCTACCATTCCATCAATTTTGATAATACACTCACATTGCATGACCTCAATGATGCTTTTTGCCACTCCACTATACAAGCACATTTGATACTAGTTATGGCCTACTTCCACGAGGATTTACTTTCGGATGCAAATATGGATATCCTCACACTTTGCTACCACCCCATCTTCAGTACATCAATTTTGATAATACACTCTACTCTAGGAAGATATCATGGAGGTGAGAGACCTCATCGAGCTCATTCAATGCAACTTCCACAAGTGGTGGCAAGAGCACAAATGGGATACTCAAGGAGGCTACACCTGACTGGATTATAAAGATAGTACCTACGACGGACATTGATGCGGGACTCTAGCCTCAATGGAGTTTTGCAACATGCAGCATTTTGGACCACATATTGCTGCATAGGGCTCGAATGGAGAAGCGACCCAACATTTAATTGGTATGATTTTGAGAAGATGCGAGAAGTGGATCCTGACATTGCCTATAATTTTCCATGCTTTGATTTTTTAGAACTTGCCTCTTCCCTTGCCCTGGTTGACCAAATGGAAGAGTTCAACATGACATTTGCATCTATCCCCAATCCAGCCGTCTTAGCCACCATGCGTTTTTTCGGCTATTGATAATTTTGCTGAGGGCCCTGCCAGCATAGGACTTACCCAGCACGAAAGAGCACCATCAGCGGTGGCTGCAAGCAGAGATCATCTTCAATTGGAATGATGGCCCTTCCTTCCCTCAAGCAATGCGGCTCTATGTGTGTGTTAGAAATATTCATGGGCATCACATACAAACCTTTGAAGATATGTTTGCGACCCATTCTTGGAGACCTCTCCATCCCTTCTACTATGCAGGTGAGGATAGCTTTTGGTTTGTTTGTTTCCAACACTCCCCTCTTTCATGAGGAAGGTTGGGGCATAGATGCTTGGAATTCTCACCTCTAACCCTCTTCGACCACTAACGCATCAATCAAATATCCCTAAACATTTCTTCAGCACCCAATTGTGGAGCGATTGGAACTTCACTAAGATTGTGTGTGATAGCTCGCACCAAAGAGTTTTCCCTCTGGTGATCAATGATACACAAGGGATGAGCTATGCCTAAATCAAGGGCTAATCGATGTGACTTGGAGAGGTTAGGAGGTTTTGTGGAGCAATCGCCCTAAAGGGAGTGAGTTCTAAGCAGAAAGTCTTGATCAGGTTTACATTTCAGAGGAAGGGTGATGAGTAAGAGGCCCATTGATATCACCTCCACCAGCCTATTAGATCTCATACCAGTGCTGTAGATTTTGTGTCCCTCGCAAGATAGGTAGGTTAATGGACATCCCCTTCAAGTTCGATGAAAGACTGCTGACATCAAGGGAATTTTGTGCCTCCGAAAAAAGGATTTGGAGGAAGATTAATTCACGCATAGGGGATCTTTGTCAGCACTTAGACATCGCCATTAGGAGGGTGATGGCAATGATAAAGGAGGCGTATTATAAAATTAGATGCAAGATAAAAGCGACTAGGGTGGTACTGACAGTGGCCAAACAATCCTTATATGTTCCATAATTAGCATGCAAACAAGGCTTTATGCATGACAATACATAAATTTCTCAGTATTGGGGCTAACTTGGTAGATGGTACTTGGTCCATACTAACTTGCATGATGATTTCACATGTGCCATGTGGACCACTCGTTCCTACCTTTTTAATCATTTACCCATTTGGATGGTACTCTATTTTGGTATGGTTGTCGATGCTTCTAGGCTACCAAACAAAAAAAATGCATTCTTACTAAAAGGTATTAGTTTGCAGAAATGGTTAAGCATGCACTCAGGCCTTTGCCCTTCAAGCCAATGAGGATATGGATGTGGCTTGGTACTCATTTTCCATGAGGATGTATTATGGCATTAAATACAATGGCCAATATTATTTAGGGGAACAAAGACACCATGTAGCAATTGCAAAATAGAAAATGCATTACTACTCACAATTATGGCAACTAAAATCCTTGAAAAATGTTGAGATGCTTAATGCAGCCCAGACCTGCATACAAAATGACCAGCAAAAGCTTTAAAAATAAGAAATTCATGCATATAAATATCCTTTGAAGATAAGGGTTGCTCATCCAAAGGTTTCTTCATGCCTCTAGATAGAAACCGTCTATTTCTTAGGTTAAAAGTTAGAGACTTGCACTCTAGATACATTGTAACTCAAAAGTAAATGTCTCGCCCATTTTTGCCATTTGTTTGTAGCATCGTTGCCATCTACTCTAAGGGAGATTACATTCAAGTAATGCCTATAGTGTTTCCTGATGATGCTTTTAGCATGGATATGCCTTTCCTCCATGGTGAATATGATGACACTTTGAATTCTTTGATGCATGGAAATCCCTAGGATGGGATGGCCTTATGGTGGAATTCTTTTGTGCTTATTGAAATCAACTCAAGGATACAATCCTTCACATTATAAATCATTTTTGGGAGATTCAACTCCTCCCATCCTCATGGAAAGAGGGGCTAGTAAAGTTGGTCCTGAAAAAGCAAAGGTGTGAAGACCTTGCTGATTGGCGACGACCAATAACTTTAATGCTTGTTATGTACTCGTTATGTATAAGCTTATCAACTAAAATGCTATGGTCAATTGGTTGAAAGGTGTTCTTTATGAAAGTTGACATCTATCCTAGTATGGGTTTGTACCATGAGGGCAGATGCATGCCAACATTTCCAATGTGCATATAGGCATTGGATATGCCAGGTATAGAAAGCAAGATGTGCTAATCCTTTTGCAAATATTGTTAGAGCTTTTGGTATAGTGCATTGGGATTACATTGCTTAGGTAATGTAAAAAATGGGGTTTGGTCCAAAGATATGTAATGCTATCTTTTGGCTATATCAAAATAGTACTACACAAAGAATTCTTGGAGTTGACCTCTCTTGCTCATGGACATCTAGTAGATTAGTGCAACAGGGATACCCCCATAGCGCTTTACTTTACTCCATTGTCAGCCATGCATTGTTATCATATATGGATAAACCACAAATGACGGCAACTACAACTATTGGATGGCAAGCATTTTGTGGCTCAAGCATATCTTTTTTCTTCTTGTAAAACACTCAATTAGAAATGCTTCTCTCATGGATGCTTTGGGGTTATGTGGCTTAGCTACTGGGCTACATATTAATTTTCACAAGTCTAATATTTTGCCTCTAATTGCTAAAGACTAGCATGACCTTTTGTAGTCGAGCCAAGAGACTAGGAAGAGAGGAGAGAAAGAATGAGAGAATGAGAGAAAGAGAGGAAAGAAGGGAAAAAGGGAACAAGTAGAAGAAGGAAGGAGAAAGAAGGAAAAGGATGAAGGAGGAAAGAAGGATAACAGATTGGGCATGCACTCTCTACCTGTTTGAGTAAACTAGAAGACTTAATTCAGCCCTTCCTCCCCATTCCTTGTCTTTATGTACAAAATCACTTAGAGAATTGGAAACTTGCAAGGCTGGAGATTGGTTACCAAGCCATTCCAATGATGACACTAATAGTAGAAAAAGCTTATCGAGTATTGATTCCTCTATTGATGAGACTAATTCAGCCATTCCAATGATGAAACTAATAGTAGCAAAAGCTTATCGACTATTGATTCCTCTATTGTGGATATAGCCTTACGCCAACAAGCTTTGGCAATTAGATAAAACTCTGTGATGGCAGAATCAATGCTTAAATCACATATTAAAGGCCGGTCTTCATCTAAAGTTGAAGGTTTTCATGTGACAATCTCTATAATGGGTCTAGCTAGTGGGGATGACATTGGCCAAATGATGTATTGGACCTATGCATCCTTTGCATTACTCTTATCTTGGAGAGACTGTAGGCCATCTCTTGTGGCACTGCTCAACTACCCCACACATCCTATAGTATTGTTGATTGGCCTCAGGATTCCATTCCCTTCACATCACTTTTCCAAGCATTTCTAGCTATTTGAGACATTTTAGTCCTCTCTCACTGACTATGCCCCTTTATTTTCATGGGTTAGATTTACTACATTATGGACCATCAAGCATTAAAAAAACCATCATACATCCTCCCATTCCTCCTTGTATACAAATGCCTTCTTTAGAAATTCCTTGCATACATCCCTATATGATGCCTATCATATAGGCAACATCTCTCTACATCTCTTAGGAACGTTTTCCCATTGTATCTATCTACCCCCACTTGTACACTCCATTAATTAAATTAGTAATTTCACAAAAAGTGTGTGTGTGTGTGTGTTTAGATTAAAAAGTCCCATCAACAATTGAGCCATACAATGAATTCCATCAATTGGATAAATAGTTAAAAAAAAGGAGAACATATAAGGAAAAATATTTTAGACATCTAAGTTGAAAAATGCAACAACTAGAGTTTGCAAAAATTTCCACCAAAATAAAGAATTTGTAATAATATTGAACAAGCTTCTTTGTACATAAAGTCTTGAAAGTCAGGAACATTTGGTACAAATAAATCATCTATAAAACACCTAGCTCATCTAAGCTTATGTGAAATGATAGGGTAGGTATTGATAGAAATAAGACATTGCATAAACTCAAATTCATAAGTGAAAACAATTACTAGCCTACAATGTGAGAAAACAACTAAACCTATACCAAGATGTCAATATTTTCCTGCCATTGCAATGATACTTGAAAATCTTGACTCATCCAACTGTATAGGAAAGCCACATAGTGGAATGGAGCAATATTCTCTCGACTGAAAAACGAATGGACTAAGCCCCTATTCACATTTCTTTTGTTGAAGTAGACAATCAATTGACATTGTGCAATGCTATCCATAGAAAAGTAGTAGCACAACTATTTTGTGCCCTCTTCTACAACTGGTTAAGGAGAAGCCCCCTCAAAAAGCCAACAACCACCCTTAATCGCAAGAGGAGCCTATGAAAGAGTCTCATCATTAGCTAGAGAAGACAAAATCTTCCCCAAGAGCCCACACCACTTGCTGCCTCCCAATTGTAAGATATCAACAAATAGCGACCCAAGGAGATACCTCCCCACTCAAATCTCTAGCCCTTGTTGAGCATTCTCAAGCCCCAAGATCTACAAGATAAAACCCCCTCTTAACTCACAAAAAAGAAGCCATACTGTACAAGTAAAAGGCCCATGAGCAAAACCCCTAAGAGCCTTTGGCTACCCCATCCTCAAAGAATAGCAAAAGGAGAATTTTCTTTTTACCCTAAGTAAAAGGAGGAGATAGGACAAACCAAAGTTGCTTATTAGCAACTATAAAGAAGAGGCTGGTCCTTCAAAGGAGGAGATAGGACAAGCCAAATTTGCTTATTAGCAAATATAAAGAAGAAGAGGCTGGTCCTTCAAGAGTAAAAGCCCAATCCACATAGCCTTTAAAAATTGGGCCTTGGATCCAGAGACTAAGATGTCTTCTTTAGTCAAATGAAGTTTGGCAATTGTTTTCCTTGGGGATCCATAGTGGTATGAGCTTGCCTATCTTTGCTAGGCCTTTGCCTAGGTATTGTTGGTAATTGGCCAGGTAAGTCCGTCCCGTGTGCATGCAAAAATTGTTTCGTTGAGAAGACCCTGAGTAGAGACCCATAGTTACCATCAATCTGGCCCTCCCTCCCTCTCCCCAACTCCCCGCATGATTCTTCCCCTCTACCATTTCCCCGCACCCTTTAATTCTCATCATGTAACATATATGCTTCAAGCTCACTCTAAATCTTTGTGCATTCGGCTATTTGCATCCAAGTTTGTCGGGAACCAATGCCCTCTCATCACAGTGTTTCTATGCCAGCACGAGATAACCACTTGATATATAGTTGCATGGTCCACAAAGTAGGGCTAAGGAGTAGGAGGGCAAAGGTGAGGGAATAATGCCATCTCATCGATCCTTAACTCTTGTCTTGATTTCAATCAAGCTCAGACCTCCATGTGATTTCTCATGGGGACCTCTATAGATCTTTTATCTTAGGTTTTGAAAAGCTCTCTAACAATGCACATTCACTACCCATGAGTATTGCATACAAAATTCTCAATGATTCGAGGTAGTTCAATTACTTTGAGAGTTTTAGTACCAGAATCCATTATTATTTTCATAGGACTCCATGTTGATGTATGTGTGAATTTGTGTCACTATTGTCTTTGAGAGTGTTGTAATATTTGGTAGACCCTTGTGTGATTTTCTTTCTCCTCAAATCCCATGCTAATAAATTCATGGCCTTGCACCACCTCCATGCTATTAAAGAAACCCCCATGCTAACATATTCCCTGTTTTTGTCTCTTTGCATTGTCCCTCACTTGTGCAACCACAACCTCCTTCCCTTGAATATTATGCCATTCGGTACATGAAACCTCTTGCCTACCATTGCATCCTAGGTGGGCATGATAATTAATTCAAGCTTTGGGTGGGACCCATGTATGTGATTTCCAACATGAATCTATCAACCAAGTCATGCGAATTTGGTTGAAAATTTGCTTTGGATTTTGAGAGCCAAAAAATTCAAGATACTCATTGTACAATGAGTTGACTGGGATTCTAATTCATGAATTGATGCAATTACATGTATGGCCTAGATTACAAGGTTAATCAACGTGTCAACAAAAAGGACTTGGTCATATCTTTGACCTCTCTTTCTCTCTCTCTCTCTCTCTTTCTTTCTCTCTCTGTCTCTATCTCTATCTCTCTCCTCACACACACACACACACATAATAATTTTGATTAGTAAATGTATCTCACACACACACACACTTATTTCTTTACACGCACACACACACACACACACACACACACACACACACATCTATACTTCCCCAACTTTATTAATATTTTATGTACCTCCCATGAAATATCCCCTTTACACTCTCTTTTTAGCCACCACACACACCAAGTCCACTAATCGTCCCATGCCTCATCTAATCCTTTTTTAACCCATGCACTCATTACAAGGTTAATCAATGTATCAACAAAAAGGACTTGGTCATATCTTTGACCTCTCTCTCTCTCTCTCTCTCTCTCTCTCTCTCCTCACGCACACACACATACACACACACACACAATAATTTTGATTAGTAAATGTATCTCACACACACAGACACTTATTTCTTTACACACATACACACACACACACACATCTATACTTCCCCAACTTTATTAATATTTTATGTACCTCCTAGGAAATATCCCCTTTACACTCTCTTTTTAACCACCCCACACACCAAGTCCACTAATCGTCCCATACCTCCTCTAGTCCTTTCTTAACCCATGCACTCATTCGCTCCTTACTCCACTTGTGACTTAAAATTTTTTAACTATCTAAGAATCCATATGGTTGTATATATTCCTAGGTAAAGCGATAACAAACCAGGGAAAATAGGCATTACCTAGCTACCCAAATGTAACTATGATGTTCTAATACCTAGTTTGTTTGGATGGTGGCAGGTAAGTGGACCCCAACCTCAGAACCTGGAATGCCTAAGGATTCAACATCTTTGTTCAATATTATGTTTTTCAAACTCAATATTATTAAACATTCTTAATTTTGGTGGAAATGTTTGCAAACTCTTGTTGTTGTATTTTTCAACTTGGATGTCTCAAACATTTTTTCCTTATATGTTTTCCTTTTTTACTTTTTATCCAATTGATGGAATTATTTGTATGGCTCAATTATTGGTGGAATTTTTAATCTTAACACACACAAGGACATAGATGTATGAACAAACTTTATTTAAAAATTTTGGTGTATACAATCCACAACATAATTACTATTGATCTCGAGAATTTGAGATTAGTTGAAGCATGGAGTCTTTCCGCGAGTCCCCCATCAATGCCTTGTGAAATAGATTTGTTTGATCTTTTTGTATTGTTATTTCTCAAGTCTCCTATAGCTATCTTCACCCTAATGTTTGCATCTGGATCCGATCCAAACACATAATTACCAACATCTCATATCACTAACGTCACTTGTTCTGGATTTTTTGTCATAGAGAATTTTTTAGTAGAAAATATTGCCATTGTATATTAGAAAAGGATATTACGTTTCATGCTCATCTCTCCACAGACAAAGTCTTTTCAAGTAACCTTTACAAAAAAGAAAAATTAGCCAAAGGCCATGAGCTGGTAGACCATAGTAAGGAGTCTCTGTAAGTAACAAAACAAGAGAGTCACCATAGGGTAGAACTCTTGTAACCAGAGATGCATATCTCAACATGGGAGGGAGCAAGTGAAGCAACAGAACTTCAAGCAGGTTCTTCTTTGACATTTGCTGAGGCAAGGGCAATTTGGAAAACATGTATATCAGTTAAAGTAGAATTATTCTTAGTACTGAAAATGGAGGGGTCCTCTACCCTCTACTAGCAAAAGCATCCATTTCATCTTGTAGCTAATCATGATAATTATTATAGATCACAATGGCTTCTTTAAGTCTTTCCTATTCTTGTTCCACCAAGTAGAAAATGATAATTCTAGATTAGTATCAACATGGTTGAATTGAATTTTTTCCCTAGAGATCCATATATTCCACAATGTGCTCTAATCTACACCCACAATTCCTGTTTGACTTTGGAGACATCACTAGCAAAATTGTCTTCCAGTTTAAGGGCTCTCCAATGTGAAACTTGACAAATTTCTAGACTCTTATAGCTTGATGGAAAGCCACAAAGAGGTTTAAAATGTCCTCCTTGCATCCTCTACACGTCTTACAGAAACCATCATGAACAGACTTTTAGCATTTGTCCATACTACCATGTGAAGAATAAGCCAAAGTAAGGTGGAGTGTCTTTTAGGTAGGGACTTGATCTTGATTTCCATTGGTATCTACTATATAGGAAAGAAATGGGAGCTACGAATCCAATGAAACTCCTTACTGTAATTCAAGGATGAGCCCCCTTTCTACTATTTCCCCCCATTCCAGAGATATATGCTTCCCATAACAAGTGCCTAATAGGAATTAGAAAGGGAAGATTTCCTTCTTATTTTTGTCCATGTTTCCACCTCAAACTTATCATATCCCAAACTTGACCCCAACTCTGTAGCCCTTTTTTGAATAAAATTCTAACTCCCTCAAAATCACTATCTGAAAGATGTTTTTTGTCCTTGTGTGTCATACAGACCCACATGAAGTCAAGTGTCATGAAAGCTCCCTTGCTATTGAAAAAACAATATTACATTTTATTTCTTCAAAAACCTTCCATAAGGGTTGCCATAAGGGGCTTCTCTTTGACCTACAGGGTTTTGAACTACACAAACTAGAAAGGAGGGGGAAATTCCTCCACTTGGGAGCTCTAACAAGTCTGATCTTGTTGACATTCCTAAGGAGGAGTTGAGACCAGGGTTTAAGATGGCCTTTATAATCCAAGAAGCTGATAATTTCTTAGTAGCTTGGTCTATCTTCCGAACCCCTAAACCTCCATCTTCTTTAGGTGTTGTGCAAAAAGGTCCCTGTACGGTAAATGCAATGATTGATTCTTATCCTAGCAAGGTTGGCCTGGAAGACTCTTCATTTTCCCAATTTCTTTCTGAATCTTTCTAGAAAACATTCCCACCTCTACTTCATTGTCATGTCAAATCCCAAGACTATATCTAAGAGTTTGAGAATTGTGCCTTTGTTGATCTTGCTGCACCCTAGAGAATCAAGAAGGATTTGTCCATTCCCAGACAAACTGGAGTAGCCAGTCTTGGTGTGATTGATGAGATAGATCCAGAAGCCTTGTAGAAGACATCTAAATAATCAATGCCCACCTGAATTTCCTAAGTAGTGTTTTTGGGTGTGAGGTTTGTGTCACCAGTGAATTGTTGGTTGAGAAGCTGTTGACCTGTGGGGATTCCAACACCCTTGATTGTCCCTTCTCCTACTTGTTTGTGCAGCCACCATCCAAGGGTAGCAATAGCAATAGCATAGAGCAAAGGAGACAGTATGCACCATTGTCTAATGGATCTTTTTAGTTGAAAGGGTTGTGTCATTTCTCCATTAACCCAGACTTTACCTGTAGCATTGGTGAGAAGAAGTATGACCTGTGACATAAAAAGCGGTCCTAGTTCCATGTCTTCTAAGGACTGAATAAGGAAATACCACTCTAGCCTATCATAGGCTTTATCAAAGTCCACCTCAAGGAAGCAAATATCCTACCTTGTGTCCTTTTCATACTCACACCCTTCCCAAACATTAATGATTGCTTCAAGTAAGTGTCTGCCCTTTGATTTATAGCTATAGTTGAGCATTATGAGGGGTCTCCAATTCTTAATCTCCTCATTGCTCCCTTCTTTAGGAATTATTTTAATGATGCCCCAATTGATATGGAAAGGAGGGCATTTTTTTTCTACACTATCATTCCAAAGAAGAAGGAGATAAGCACCTACAATATCCCAAAAGCTCTTGTAGAATTCTATGGGGAGGTCATCTTGTGTAGGAGTTTCTCAACCTACCATTACCCCTTTGAGATCCTTTAAAGTGAAGGCGATTTCTAGAAAAAAATTGTGTTAAATTTTTGATCTGTTTTTTGCCTAGCTTCTTAGCATATCACTCTTTCTCTCTATATAGCTTCATTTGGTATGATTGAGGTTGAGAGAAGTCCTTTGTAGTGACCTGAAAAATCTACAAGTTGTCTTCAATGCTGCAAGCCAAAGTGGCATCCTTTTTTTAAAGAAGGGATTTCTTCATTGGCCCTTTTCCTCCTTATAAGCTTAAAAGTGTCTTTAGTTGGCTTGTCAATCTTGTTTGCCCACCACTCCCTGAAGTTTACCTTGATCTCATTTAGTTTGATTCGTTCTTGAAGCCTGAGTTCGCCTTTTTCCTAGAGCAGCTTTGTCACACTGCTTGGCCACTTGTTCAAGATTTCTAACATTCTTTGAGCCCTAATTTTGACCCTAGATTTCCTTGTTTCCTTGAGGATTCTCTGAGTTCTTTCTACAACCCTAACCCAAGATTCTAAGGCTATATTGTGATCAGAGAAAATGCCTCTCCAAGTGCTAATTATCTGGTCTTGTACACTCTTGAGTTTGAAGAGACTAGGCTAGGCTGAGAAGTGTATTCTTCAGAGACCTCACCCTATAGGAGTTATGTGACCATAGAATCTCCTCTATTGACATCATGTTAAAATTATTTTGACCATCATGCCTCCAACATTACATCTTCCATGCTGTCATCATTTTCTTTTATCCAATCTTCTATATCTCTATCCACCAAGCATTTTTTGATGCAATGGAGACCTCCCTTTCTTTTCCTCTATTCATAGTAGCAACATAAGAGCTACTAGTCTTAGAATCAAGCTTGGTTGAGAGCTATTATAGAGTCATGGTGGGTTTCCTTTGCAACCCATTTCTCCTTGGGAGTAGTAAGTGGTTTTGGTGGGGCTATAGGGGGGTTTTGGCCTAGTTCTCTTCTTAGGGAAATTCTTTTACACTGTGGCTTTGGAGGCCACACAAGAAGCATGAGTGTTGAGATATCAAGCTCTACCCCCGATATATCTCCTGGATGACTATCAATTATGTCACCGCCTATGTTAGTTGTACTTGTGGTGTAGTTAGACTACCATGTATGTTTTTGGTTTGGGTTCACATATGAACCGCGTATTCTAGGGTTTGACATATAGGGTATTTCCCTCTTCTATTGTATTGTTGTTGTGTGCAAAAGTGAAGAAAGGCTTCACCCTCCAACCTTGTGTCCTCTCTCTTTTGTGTGTTGTGAAGAAAGCTGAACTTGAGTCTCCTATCTCTCTCCCTTATTCTTTACATGGTATCAGAGCCTTGTTCGTGGTAAGGAGCTCAAGAAAGCAAGCCAAGTTTGTGGTGTCCTGGTAAGAGGACCAGTGTTGCTTTCCTATTTCGAGTTTGGGAGCAAACCTCTGCAGGTAGCACAGCCAGAAGTGCAGGAGTGCACTGTTTCAGATTGAGAGGCCCTTCGCGGTGTGGCGAGAGCGCAGTATATGCTGCGGGAGAAGGGCGAAGCTCTCGGTGACTTTATTTTTTTGATTTGAGGCCGTTTCGGGGCCCGTTTTGAAGGCGGAAGCTCTTCGCAGCACTCAGAAAAAGGCCCTGTTTTTCGGTGTGCGACCACTGCGCGGCTAGTCGGTGGAAAGGTGCCACAGAAATTGCATCGTATGCCTGTGTGCAGAGATATTGGGAGTTGCAGATTCATGCCTGTTGCCTGTTGATGCAAAATCGTCACTAGGAAGTGACTGTGTGGTGAAATACCACTTTCGTCAGTGTTGCAGATCTGCCCCTGTGAGGCTTTTTGCAGAAGTTTTGCTATTTTCCCTTGTGAGACATTTGCTGTGTTTACAGGTTGCTATTACAATTCGTGATTTGTAAAATGTCTGAGAATCTGTCTACCATTATCAGTGAGAAGCTTGACAAGAACAACTTCCAAGCATGGAAGTTCAACATGACAAACTTCCTTATGGGAAAGGGAGTTTGGGAGTACATCAGTGGTGAAACTGCAGAACCAGTTTTGGGTGCTGCTCCCACTCCTGCTGAATTGAAGGCCTTTAAAGAATGGCATGAAAAAGCCAAAAAATGCCTGTATTGGCTGTCTGTTAGCATTTCAGATTCTATGATTGTGCATATACAGGATCTAGAGACGCCTAAGGAGGCATGGGATACATTGGTGAAGCTGTATAGCACAAATACCAAAGCACGAAAGATGCAGCTAAAGCAGGAGTTGCACAATGTGCAAAGGAAAAATCTGAATATAAATGAGTATTCCTTGAAGGTGAAAGGCCTTGTAGATTCTCTTGCCTCCATTGGAGCACCTGTTGATGATGAGGACTTAGTGTCCGTGACCTTGAATGGTCTTGGGAAAGATTATGCACAGTTTCAGACATCCATTGGAGTCCGTGAAACATTTCCTGATTTTCAGGAACTTATTGCTCTCTTGCTGAGTGAAGAGCAAAGGAATGGTGGTTCAGCCACCTCAACTTCTCAAGAGACTGCTTTCTACTCGAATACAGGTAGAGGCAGAGGTAGAGGAAGAGGCCGTTTTGGTGGCCGTGCAGGAAATCAGAACCAACAGCAACAACAGGAAAACCAGTCCTATGGAGGAGGACGTGGTAGTTCTAGAGGCAGGGGGAGCCAAAGAGGTCGTGGTTCATGGCAAAGGAACCAGCAAGTAAATAGTAGCACAGAATGCTATTATTGTGGAAAGCCTGGACACAAGGAGAATACATGCTATAAAAAGCAGAATGACATCAAAAGTGGGAAGTTGCAGCAAAGCAACTATGCATCATCAAGTGGGCATGGTGACGACAGAAATGAGCACCTTTTTGTGATGCAGCATATGGTTAACTCCATGTCAGGAGATGCTGCAGCTTGCAATGATGTTTGGTATGTTGATTCAGGTGCCTCTAACCACATGACCAGTCATGGTGAGTGGTTTCATGATGTTAGAAATTTGGATAAGCCAGGTTATGTTGAAACAGGTGATGATACTACGCACCCAATTATGCAGGTTGGTAAAGTGCCATTGGCTATGCAGGATGGCAAAACGAAGTACTTGGCAGATGTACTTCATGTTCCAAAAATCACTAAGAACCTGGTTTCAGTTGGCCAGATGGTTGAGCAAGGTCTGCAGGTTAGATTTAATCCTGATGGATGCTTTGTTGAGGACTTGAAAAATAAGTGCCGCTTGGTTGCGAAAGGCAACAAAAATGGCAGAATGTTCACCTTGGATGTTGATATGCCTGAGGTGAAAGCTGCTATGTTTGCGCATGGGAGAGGTGTCATTGCAGATATTGAGATATGGCACAAGCGCATTGGGCACGTGAATATACAAAGGCTGAAATCTATGCAAACGAAAAACATTGTTGCAGGTTTGCCTAAATTCAGAGTTGAGGGAATGCAAAGGGTATGTGAAGCATGCCAAATGGGTAAGCAGGCCAGACATGCATTTCCCAAAAATGCTAAGGTGAGCAGAAGACCTTTGGAAGTGATCCATTCAGATGTTTGGACAACCAAAGCTGCTTCTATTGGTGGATGCCATTATTATGTGATGTTTATTGATGACTACACTAGGAAGGTGTGGATTTATTTTATGAAGCAGAAAAGTGAAGTGTTCAGCCATTTCAAGGCTTTTAAGGCCATGGTTGAAAAAGAGAAAGGTGTGCATATTAAAGTGCTAAGATCTGATGGAGGGGGAGAGTACTTTTCAGAAGAATTTTGTGAATATCTAAAAGAACAGGGAATTCAAAGGAAGTACTCATGCAGGTCTACCCCTCAGCAGAATGGGGTTGCAAAAAGGAAGAACAGGCATATTGCAGAAGTAGGACGGGCGATCCTAAATGAGAAAAACATGCCTGATTATTTTTGGGTTGAAGCAGTAGCAACTGCTGTTTATATTATGAACAGAACCCCCACTGCAGCTGTCCATGGCATGATGCCTGAAGAAATGTATACAGGCCAAAAACCAGATATTTCTCACTTGAAGGTATTTGGTTGCATAGCTTATGTTCATGTTCCTGATGAGAAGAGAACAAAGCTGGGATCCAAAGGCAGAAAAATGCATCTTTATTGGATATGCTCTGCACCAGAAAGGGTATCGCTGTTATAACCCTTCCACCCGCAAAATGCAAGTGAGCAGAGATGTTGTTTTTGATGAAATGAGCAGCTGGTATGCACCAACTGTTATGGTAGGAGATGCAGATGCAGGAAATGGGAATGCTGCAATAAATGCAGAGCAGCAATCTCAAGCCTTGAGTGGACCCAGAGAGTCCTCTACTAGTGGATCTAATGCATGGACAGGGAGATTAAGATCTAGTGAATCGTCACATGGCAGCCCTGATAGTGTTGTGCAGGTATCACATAAGGGAAAAGAAAAAGTAGACCATGCTCCAGTGTTTGATGTGTCTGCTGGTAGCTCTCATGTTGATGGAGAGTCAAGCAGCTCTGAAATGAGCCTTGATGAGGAACTTGGGATTCCTTCTGTTGTTACACCTGGTGCAAGGAAAAGCAGGCATGATTTAAAGACTCCTGCAACTGATCCAGTTGTACAGAGGTCCACTCGTATTAAGTATCCAGTTGACAGGCTGAGATATGATGGATATACAGCACATCACTATGCTTATATGGTCAAGGTTCTAGAGGAGCCAGAGCCCACATGTCTTGAGGATGCAGCAGGGCATAAAAATTGGGAAGCAGCTATGGATGAAGAGATGGCTGCCTTGGATGCAAACCACACTTGGGATTTGATGCCTTTGCCTCATGATAAGAAGGCTATTGGCTGCAAGTGGGTTTATAAAGTAAAGCACAATGCTGATGGGTCTGTTAGCAGGTACAAGGCAAGATTGGTTGCCAAAGGTTTTGCGCAGACATATGGAATTGACTATGAGGAAACTTTCAGCCTAGTTGCAAGGATGGCAACTGTGAGAGCAGTAATTGCTATGGCTGCTGCAAAGGGATGGTCTTTGCATCAGATGGATGTGAAAAATGCCTTCTTGCATGGTGATTTGCAGGAAGAGGTTTATATGATGCAGCCAGAAGGTTATGAGGATAATTCACACCCCGATTTTGTATGCAGGTTGTGCAAAGCCTTGTATGGCTTAAAACAGGCGCCGAGGGCATGGTCAGACAAGATAGGGCAATATCTTGTACTATTGGATTTCAGATTTCCAATTCAGATTTTTCACTTTATGTGAAAAGGACAAACAGAGGGATTGTGCTTGTAGTCATCTATGTTGATGACTTGATTATTACAGGTGATAGTGATGTAGACATTAATGAAGTGAAGCTGCTGTTGAAGCAGAAATTTGAGATGAAGGATTTGGGAGAGCTGCGTTACTTCTTGGGCATTGAGGTTATTAGATCCCCGAGTGGGATATGGCTGTTGCAAAGGCAATACGGTTTGGACATGCTGTCCAAATATGGGATGACAGGCTGTAAGCCTATCTCTGTTCCATTGGAGCAGAATGTGAAGCTCAATGCAGAGACAGGTGAGCTTCTTGAAGATATTACTATGTACAGGCGCATAGTAGGTAGCTTGATTTACATGACTATAACCAGACCAGATTTGAGCTATGCTGTGGGGCTGGTGAGTCAGTTTATGCAGGCACCGAGGAAGCCACATTTGGATGCGGCTAGGCGCATACTGTAGTATGTGAAGTCCACATTGCATTATGGACTGTTTTATGAAGCTGGGTGTGCATTACAGGTACATGGATACACAGATGCTGACTGGGCTGGTAGTGTCTCAGACAGGAGATCTACTAGTGGTTTTATGTTTTCCCTTGGGAGCGGTGCCATCAGTTGGAGCAGCAAGAAGCAGCCAACAGTTGCCTTGTCAAGCACAGAGGCTGAGTACAGGGGTGCAGCAATGGCTGCATGTGAAGTAGCTTGGTTACGGAAGCTACTTGCAGGTATGGGACAGTCAATTCATGCAGTAGTTGTCATTCATTGTGACAACATTAGCAGCATCATGCTTGCTAATAACCCAGTTTATCATGCTAGAACGAAGCACATTGAGGTGCATTATCACTTTGTGAGAGAGAAGGTTCTAGCTGGTGAGATTGATCTTGTCTATGTCAGCAGCACTGAGGAGCAGGTGGCTGATATTTTTACGAAGGCATTGGGTACCGAGAAGCTTCGCAGATTTAGGAGCTTGCTTGGTGTACGTGAGATGGATTTGAGCTTGAGGGGGAGTGTTGAGATATCAAGCTCTACCCCCGATATATCTCTTGGATGACTATCAATTATGTCACCGCCTATGTTAGTTGTACTCGTGGTGTAGTTAGACTACCACGTATGTTTTTGGTTTGGGTTCACATATGAACCACGTATTCTAGGGTTTGACATATAGGGTATTTCCCTCTTCTATTGTATTGTTGTTGTGTGCAAAAGTGAAGAAAGGCTTCACCCTCCAACCTTGTGCCCTCTCTCTTTTGTGTGTTGTGAAGAAAGCTGAACTTGAGTCTCCTATCTCTCTCCCTTATTCTTTACAATGAGTTAGGAAGATTTTCTATACTAACTTTTGCTCTTTAACAATAAAGGTATTCCTATTCACAAAATAACCAAAGTGTTGGGTAGAGATGCAAAAGGGTGTAAACCACATCCCAAGGGAAGGGATATAATTGGAAGGTTCACTCCACACAAAATGTATGTGTGGCACCAAGTTTTAGTCTTGGTAGGTAAACATGAAAAATATAAACTCCAAGGGTTGACAAAACCCTTTGAAGCATATGCAAAAGAATGACTCCTATTTCCCCTCCAAAAGGAAACCTTTAACAATCTTACTCTTCTAAGGTACAAAGAGATATGGATTGGATTATGTCTCCTCTCTTGGTTACTTCCATTGATAAATGAGCATCTACCTTGGAATTTGTATGCATAGGACATTTCTTCTCCTTAGCCCAAGAGAGATTACACAACCTTGGCTTTATGCAAGTAGAGCATGGGGATTCCCTTGACCGAATAGCTAGGGACATTTTATCCTTCCCAGATATGTCCACATGTTGAGAAGCATTCACTACCCTACCTAATGTGCACATACAAAGCACATAAGAACTCATTCCCATAATAACAAATGCCCACTCGTGTTTTCTCAAAGTTAGCAATATTTATATCATCATCATTTGCAAGCATGCTTAGAGTCCCTTATGATTGCAAGTGGAAGAGTACAAGAGTCCTTTATGATTGCAAGTGGAAGAGTACAAGAGTCCATCATGGATGACTTAAGGGTCCCTTCAAAAGCATTCTGGATTGTTATGACACAAAAATAAATATTTGCCAAATTTAATAACATGTGCCTTGATAAAAGATATTGGCAAATGTTTCAAGAACATCCCCTTGCAAGGGGAGATAGGCCTCATTCACATTATGTAACAATTAGCATTCTCCTATTTGGGTTAAGAGTTAATTATTTCCCAGAAACATTTGTCTACTTTGACGTGTTTTGGTTCTGGTGGATTGATGAGGAAAATAGTGTCTGGGTTGCATATATGTGACAAGGCTGCATATGTTAGGTCATGTGCTTTGATGAAAGATGGGTCAAATGCTAGGCTTTCCATAGATAGTCCTTGAGAACGATGGATTGTTCTAGCAGCTGTGGTTTGTATTGGAAATTGGCGTCTTGTGACAATGTTTAACTTGTTCTTGCTTATTTGTAATTCTCTTATGATTGGATGTATTGGAGTCTAAACAGATGGAATATTGTCCTTATACAGAGACAAGTTATTGAGGCACTCTTTTCTTCCTATAGTGTTGTTGTTAAATAATACCCAGACAACATGGGGTTATGTGGTTTGTTAGATATCAATGCTCCACTCTCGTGTAACTACGCATGAACCAGCTAACTCTACTTGTAAGCCCCCCATATGAGGAGAAGACATTTGAGTAGCTCGGTTATCTAGTAGGTCCTGGTTTGGACACCAGATGGGGGCCATGTGTGGCCTGATGGCTGGACGGCTTCAGATAGAGTTGGCACATCGCCAACTAGGCTACATGCAAGTGCGAGAAGGCATCCCTTGGCTGACCGCACTGAGGGTAGATAGAGCATTTCCCAGGGCAGCCCACTCTCAGGTTGCGGGGCCCATTTGGAGCCTCAGATGATCCCGGATGGCTCTGGGCCGAACAGACACCATAGGTAAGTTGCTCTGTTTTGCGCATCAATTCTATCGTATAGTCAGTGGCCTATTTCGGGCCGACCCCCAGTCGACCGTTTTGGACAGACTGAGTCGATCACTCGATTGAGCCTAACCGACTACGACTGGTGGCTATATAAGAGCAAGCCCGTGAAGCCCATTTCATCATTGGCTACATCAACCCTGATTCCTTAGCATCCAACCTCCATCTTCGACTGTTTCCAGCACACCATCGAAGCTTCTTTCACAGGAGCGCATGGTTGCGAGGCAGCGCCATCTATTGTATCAATTCTACAGTAATCAAATTTTTGATTCTCCATAATATCTTATTTTCTCTCTTGCATACGAGATCTTGTTATCTATTGAGAACAGACGTTGTATTATTTTCTTACATGGTTGAGTCAGAGTCTTTGAGAATCCTATCAGCTCCATTGACCAATCCATCTGCAATGTCCAAATTATGGGAAAAAATTTTAATTATCATTCCTGGCTCCAAATGCAATTTTTAATTGCTGTGTTTCTTGGATGTGTTGGAAGCAAACCACCGTGTTGGTGACAATTATATTCCTAGTGTGCAACCAACCACTATGTTGGTGACCAACCACCATGTTGGTGGTAGTTAAGTTATCCTTGTAATAATAGAAGCAAACCACTGCATTGGTGGTAGTTAATATCCTAGTGCACAACCAACCTCCAAGCTGCAACCAACTAGTGCTATTATACTAGAAGATATTATACTAAAATGAGTTGCATTGATGCAGTGTTATCCTAAAATAGAGACATTGGCCAAGTAAACTCTGGAGAAAATTAATAATTCAATATATTACACAGATTACATAGATTACATCTCAAAGACTCCTTTCCTTCAGGGGGCTAGTTCTACATTGCTTTGAGCAGGTCACCCTTTTGAGCTCCCTAATTGCAGGCTTGCCCTCCTTGCTCCTTTCCTTGTCACTTCCTTGCTCCTTTTTCAAAGAGGATTGGTTCCTTCCTTCATGGGCCCAGCCCCTCCCTTCATGTCGCTTCCTCCTTCCTTGCTTTGAGCTTCCTGGTTGCAGACTTAGCCCTTCTTGCTCCTTTCTAGAAGGGGCTGGTTCCTCCCATCAAGCTCCTTTTCCTCATAGTCATTAGCCTTCTTCAATTTAAGCTCCTTGTCTTTTGCAAATTTCGACCAAATGGCAAATTGAGTTACAGCATCTACTTTCTCTTCACAGATAGCTATAGTAGCAAATAGCCACATTTGATCTATCCATGACTTGGGCAATGGCAAATGACATTCTCTACATACCGAGCTTGCATGCACAAACACCCCAAAGCAAAAAACATGCATAGGGTGGTAGCATGTAGCCATTGGATCATGTAGTCATCTATGATGGGCGTATGGTAGACCATGCATTTCAGACCCTGTTACATAGCATAATAGGAATCCGATTTAACTATTGCGGCCATCAATACCACAGTCTTGCTCTGTACATGATGAAGTTGCTTCTTGATTCCTTCCTCCCTCATCCTAAGGCTGCGGATGTTCTCCTTCATCTCCTCCACTCTTTGCTGACTCATGCAACAGCTTCATCTGATTCCCTCAACATCTCTTGAAATTGCTTAAATTGCTCAAAAACATCAACATGGGCCATTTCCAAGACTTCCATGCTAGTTTGGAAATCTCTCATGATGATGGATTGCTTTTTAAAACTTTCAAAAGCCATTGCAAACTCGTACACAACCCTATCATAATCTTGTTGTAGGGTCTTGTAAATTACTCTTTGAACTTCTAACAATATTTCAAAATAACAACCCCCACTATGGCTATTGCAACTTCCTCCACCGTGGCTGCTCTCTGCATCCCTCCTAGCCTGAAGAGCTGCCTCATTGTCTTCTCCACCTTGGCTGCTCTCTGCCCATCCTTCTGAGCCTTGAAGCTCTCTTGTAGCTCCTGCATCCCCGCTTTGGTTTCTGCATTCTCCCTTTTTAGCTCCTCCATCATCTGGTCTTTTTTAATGTTCAATGCATTTTGCATGTTGTAGAGCCATTTGTAAAGAGCCTCTTTTTCAACTCTCTGATCTTCAAGTTCCTTTTGCATCATTGCTAGCTCCTTGTCTGCAATGTCCCCATCACTTCTAACTTCTTCAAGCCTATCTTGGATCTCCTTGATGCACTTCTCTGCTTCTTCTCTTCTATGCCTTTCCATGTCAACCATTTTAACAATGGCCTCAACTTTCTGTCGGGCCTAAAAGGCCCTTGCTAGGTCTATTGGCAAGCTAGAAAGCTTGACTCCACCATCTTTACTAATCTGAGTGGTGTTGGGATATACATCTAGAATATCCTATCTCTTCCATTGCTTCTCGAAGAAGTGTTCACTACAAGGTGTGATTTGCATGTAGGAGTTCACAAGCATCCAATAGATGAAGGTAGCAGTCGAGGCAAAAAAAGGCAAGTGGATGATATGGTATCAAAACATGCCAGAAGGGACCCTTTTGTTCTTGCAAAAATATCAAAGTGGGTGTTGGCAAAGATATTGTTATGGAAATGTTGATTTTTGGAAAAGAAGAGGCCACAAAAGAGTTGGATGAGCTTGGTTTTCAATAGGTCCTTGAGACTATTACACCATTGTTGCAAAGGAGGATTCAAAGAGCCATGTAGTTAAGTAGACATGGAATGGAAGGCATTAATTATGGTCTTGATTCATTGTTGGATTTGAAACAACGGTGTAAATATTCATTTTGTGAAATCAGCATGATAGAGCATACAATTAGATGCATTAGGCCACCTTTTCAAGAAGAAGAGCATCAGCGGTGGCTATGTGGAAATTGGAGGAGAGCAACACCAAATGCTAGTGCAAAGATTTGTAAAGAGGCTCTAAAGAAGTGATGGACACCTATGCATGTGAAAGATAATGAGGTACCTAGCCTTGATAATTGGTTGGAATGGTGGGATATACAAGTTTTCCAAGGGGGGGTGCATTCCTAGAACAACATAAGGATAGTGAGTTTTCCCCCCTACTGTTAATTAATAAGAGACTAAGCATTGTATTATGAGGGTTGCTCGTGAGTATGCTAAATACATAAGCTTATATGATACCACTACTACAAACTTGCCAATGCCTAGAGTACAAAGTGCACACTAGAATGCCCACATGGCAGGCAAACATTTGGGAACATGGCCTAGTATGGATAAACTTAGGGAGAGGATGATGACTAGATATTCTAGCAATGTGTTAACAAAAAGGCTTGTTGATGTAGCCTGTAGTGTTATAAAGAAGCTGGCCTTCAAACACTTGAACTGCAAAGGCCATCAATGGAGCATACCCAAATTAGAGGGAGAAGAGGCTCTGTCCCTCCTACTAGAATGATGGAGCATGCTAATCATATGCCGGAGTATATTTATGTTACCAACAAGCGACCGGTCGGTAGGAGGAGATCTAGCTCTTCTAGTGTACAAGAACATTACATTCTATGCAACGAGACTTTTTTCCATGATGCTAATTGATCTATCAAAAGAACAGAGCCACATAGTGTGGTGACATGTTTTGGACTCAAGACTGAAACAAAGGCTAGATGTGGAGCACTCATAAATGTTTGGGTCAAAGTGCGATAGAGGGTGTGCTTGCACCTTGATTCAAGGGGAGAAGAAGGCATCCTAATCATATTAAAGAGCAATTCATGTGGTTTTGCAATACTTCTATAGCCCATACATAGACTATTGATCAGTTCATCCTGGGTGTACCTGGTCATTCGCTTGGGGTATGGAAGGTTTTCTTTGGGACTTCCATTAAAAAAATTGAAAAGGATCAGTTGAGCAAACAGGCTTTGTGCTTGAGGAGGATGAAAGCTTGCATGTGCAAGGAGCACCCATGCCAAGGAGTGTTGCATCAATCCATCATGTTCACGCTGGCCAAAGGGATAATAGAATAGTGAAATGGAGATCCAAGTTGAGTAAAGATTTTCAAGAGAGAATTCAAAAGGCTTAGTGTTTGAATGTTGAAGTGGTGCAAGAGAAAAGAATAAGTCCAAATGAAACACAGGAGAAAAGAATAAGTCCAAATGAAATTCATCTGTCCATGTGCGTATAGAGAGTTCTATTACAAAGAGTTTCCACGGTGCTTTTGCAAGGAATTTATGCAGCTAGATGCCAAGAAAGTGATATATATCCCTTGCAAACACATTTGCTTTATCTTCATTAGTGTTTTGGGATTTAGTGACAAAGTATATGAGTTCATGCACCAGGCAACTCTTACAAAGGTTGAATTTCTCCAAGCCCTGGCTTCTCATCAAAACCAACCAAGTTTGGGAGCAGACTTGTTTGAATTTTGAGACTGCATAGGATAGCTTTTGGCCAGTAGTGTGTATTTGATACATATAAGGATGTATTTACAATTTTGTGGAGAAGCTTTGTGAAAAAACAATACTTTACTTATGAGATATCTATAATGTAATTTTGGGAAGATATGTCAAAGTTTCCATAACTAAATAATAAAAATTTGTACTTTTAATATTGATTATACGAATTCTATAGCATAATGAAGCTTATATTTCTTCGGTTTTGAGTCAAGCTGTGAGCTAGCGCATGCCCCTTCCTCTTTTGCCATCTACCCTTGAGTCAGTAGGGCAAATCACCTAAGATGGATTGAATTTGCTTAGGTCATTTGTCATATTCTTTTAGTCTTTTTTTTGTTTTAACTCTTCATTGTCTAGTAAACTCCTCCCTTGGGTCTTGCATTTATGCATGAATGTTAAGATCTTGCATGTTTCTTATGTTGGGGTTAAAGGCCCATTTATGCCTAGACCCCTGTGACACCCTTATGTATATCTTCCCCCCAATTGAATTACACAGTTCTGAAACGAAGTGGGCCAAAGGCCCTTTGATTTCACCTCAAAAAATAGAGGGATTTGGGAAGATTCCAGCAAGCATAAACTCCACCAAACTTCTGAAGCAAAATTTCCAGAAAGCCCTTTGATTTGTGACTATAATGTCATTCCAAATGCATTTCCGGGCACCAATTCTAGCGTGTCAAATGTCCCAAAAGCATGTAAACGTCCAAAAGGCAAAAAAAAACTTTGTTTTAAGAGCCAAATGTAGCACAAAGGCCACACAATCCACTGCCAAAGTGATGATGTACCTGCGAACCACGACACCCCAACTGACTATAGTCATAGAGGGAGTCGTAGAAAGAAATACCTCGAGTAAAATAGACTCAAGGTGAGCACGGTAGAGAATAGAGAGTCCATCGAGAAAGAGGCACTCGGGCCTTCCCATGAGTAAAGAGCCGCCCAAGATGGTGAGGAGAGACCAAAATAGAGCTGGCCAACTCCAAGAACACCGAGGGGTAGCTCACACACGTGAAAGGAAGCCCAAAATAGTACCAAAACAGTTCTAGCACTTCAAGAAGGAGTTCATGCAGCTCGGGGCTATGAAAAGAGCTCAACGGAGTGCGAAAAACAGCGGCAAACAAGTATCCAAACACCGGGGCAGCGTCGGGGAACATTCAGGGCATCAACGGGGGCTAGAATCTCATGCATAGCCAAAGCTCTGATACTACATGTTAGATTAGAAGGGAGTGAGCGAGAGAGAGAGAGAGAGCAAGAACACACAATGGTGGTGTGTAAAATGAGAATGGTAAGGTGCACACCACAACACCTCATGTTTTATATTAGAAAGGTACAAACTCTAAGTACAAGTATGTACACACAGCCTTAGAGGCTCAGTTGAGCTTGGAAAATTTGGGGAAAGTGCCAAAAATTAGGCCTGAACTATAATTTTCTATTTTTTGATAGTTTTACGTCAGGTTTGACCAAGTTTGACTGTCCAGAAATGGAAAAATCAGACATGATCTGTTTATTACTGTTTTAAGACAATTTTGGGACAGTTTTGACACTTATTTGTTGAGGAAAAGTGAAGAAAAACAGTAAAATACAGAGCTGGACAGAAATTCCAGCAAGGGGTTTTGTGGATGCAAAGTGGTCTTTGACAGATCACGTTAAGTGGGAGTGCTTCCGCTAGGGAGTACTATTTTGCGAATTTTTTTTTTTTGGCAAGAGTCTCCTTTCATTTAAAGCAATGGCTTCATCCTCCCATGTTGAGACTTCTCAAGGCGGGAGCTACACCATTGAAAAGTTGGAGGGATAGGTGAACTTCAACTATTGGAAGGAGCAAATATATGGTGTGTTGATCATTAAAAAGCTTATCAATCCAATCAGGCTACAAGGCATTCAACCCGATGATATGGATGATGATGCATGGCTGGAACTTGATGATCTTGCCAAGTATACAATTTTGTTGTCCGTGTCAAAGAATGTCTACTTCAATGTGGCAGGTGAGACTACTGCATGGAAAGTTTGGCAAAAGTTGAGCAGTATTTATGACCAAAGATTGACACTTTGTATCATCTAATAGTTTTAGATGTCATTGGACATTCTCTTGTAAATGAAACCGAGCTGCCAAATATTTCACTGTGGCATGGCCGGTTGGGACACATGAGTGTCAAAGGAATGGAAACCTTGGCCCGTTTTGGTTACTTGCCTTTGTATAAGTTTGCTGATTTGTCTCAGTGTGATCATTGCATTTATGGATGGCAAACTCAGAAGCCACATTCTAAGCATTTGTCACTTAGGAGTTCTCCAATGGATCTTATTCATACTGATGTGTGTGAAATGCCTCAGTTATCTTTGGGGGGAGCTCGTTATATCGTGACTTTTATTGATGATGCCACCCGTAAAGTGTGGGCATATCCTATTCGCTTCAAGAGTGAAGTTCTTGGCGTTTTTCAGAGGTTTCTTGCTATGGTTGAAAATCAGACCGGCAAGAAACTCAAGTGTTTACGCTCCGATAATGGTGGGGAATACATGTCAAAGGCTTTTCAAGAGCTTTGTGACAGTAAGGGTATCAAAAGGGAGTTACCTCCTCCCCATAATCCCAACCAAAATAGTGTTGCAGAGCGTATGAATCGAACCATTCAAGAGAAGGTTCGAAGTATGTTGTCACATGCTACGTTACCCTATGTGTTTTGGGCTGAAGCTATGCAAACAGCTGTTCACTTGATTAATAGGTCACCAAATAGGACAGTGGGACTCAAAGTGCTTGAAGAATTATGGACGGAAAAGCCTCCCTCATATAAGCACTTGAGAGTGTTTGGTTGTGTTGCGTTTGTGCACATACACAAGGAAGATAGGACCAAACTTGAGCCCACGTCTCACAGATGCATCTTTTTGGACTATGGTGATAGTGGTGAATGGGGTTATAGATTGTGGGATCCTGAAGCTAAAAAGCTTATACGCAGTAATGATGTCATTTTTCCATGCATGTATAAAACATCCCCAAAGACTCAAGAAGTCAGAAGGGTTATTGATGAAGATGATGTGCATCATAGACAGCAAAATCCAAGGGCTGTACAGCACCAAATATAGCCCCAAGAACAGCCCCCAAATGCTGCAGAAGAGGCTCATGTTGAACCTCAAGAGGTAGCAGAAGTGTTGCCTCAAATTCAGCCACAAAATATTGAGCAACAGAACATGGAAATACAGCAGGAAGAGGTGGTACAGCCACCTATTTTTCAACAAGAGCAGGCTGTATAGCCAGATCCAAGTGCTCCATGGATC
This sequence comes from Dipteris shenzhenensis, assembly GCF_047967505.1. Taxonomy (NCBI): domain Eukaryota; kingdom Viridiplantae; phylum Streptophyta; class Polypodiopsida; order Gleicheniales; family Dipteridaceae; genus Dipteris; species Dipteris shenzhenensis. The sequence goes on along the minus strand of NC_141624.1, from coordinate 7,785,172 downwards.
AAAAGGTCTACCGCACAAACTCGTCCTCCAGACAGGTTTGTTCCTGGGGTTGACTTTGTATTACTTACAGATTGTGGAGAGCCCTCATGCTTTAAGGAGGCTATGCAGAGGGATGATCATTTAAGTGGGAGAGAGCCATGCAATCTGAAATGGCCTCTCTAAAAACGAATGCAACATGGAACTTGGTGCCTTTGCCTGCAGGGAAGAAGGTATTGCCATGCAAATGGGTTTACAAGCTTAAGGTAGCACCTACAGACTCCTCACCCAAGTATAAGGCATGGTTGGTTGCAAAGGGTTTCAAGCAAGAGAAGGGGATTGATTTTCATGAGATCTTCTCACCTGTGGTCAAAATGACTACATTGAGGACTGTTCTTGCTTTGGTTGCACATGATGATATGGAATTATTCTAGATGGACGTGAAGATAGCTTTTCTTCATGGGGATCTCCATGAGGAGATTTATATACAGTAGCCAGAGAGTTTTGCAGTCAAAGGGAAAGAGGGTCTTGTTTGTAAGCTCCAGAAGAGTCTCTATGGCTTGAAGCAGGCACCCAGGGAATGGTATCATAAGTTTGATGCTTTCATGAACTCTCAGGTGTACAAAAGAAGTGAGGAGGATCACTGCCTATACACCAAGAAGGCTTCAGATGGGAGTCTTCTCATCCTCATTTTGTATGTGGATGACATGCTTATTGCAGGGAGTTGCACTCAGGAATTGGTTGCACTCAAGAAGGATCTGCATAAGACTTTTGAGATGATAGATCTTGGTAATGCCAATCATATACTTGGCATGCGTATTCTTAGGGACAGGGGTAAGAGAACTCTCTACTTGTCTCAGAAAGAATACATTGGAAAAGTGTTAAGACGTTTCAGCATGGATGAGGGGAAGAGTCTCTCTACTCCTTTACCTCCATATGTGAAACTTTCACAGGATGATAGCCCTAAGTCAGATGATGAGCGGGCTGCCCGCCAAGATCCCTTATGCCTCAGTAGTTGGTAGTCTTATGTATGCTATGGTTGCTACACGTCCAGATATTGCATTTGCAGTGGGAGTTGTTAGCAGGTTTATGCCCAACCCTGGCAAAAGGCATTGGAATGCAGTGAAGGGTGTAATGAGGTACTTGAAGGGTACTCAAGATGTGTGCATATGCTATGGCAAGTCAGATGCATCTATCCAAGGATTTGTGGATGCAGACTATGCAGGTTGTGCAGACAGCAGACGGTCTACCACGGGTTATGTTTTTACTTTCACTGGTGGTGCAATCTCGTGGATTTCTCGTATGCAGAAATGCATTGCTTTGTCTACCATTGAGGCAAAATATGTTGCAGCCACTGAGGCATGCAAGGAGGCTTTATGGCTTTCTCGTCTAGTGGGAGCTTTGGGTATTTCAGGAGGGATTCCAGTGTTGCACTGTGATAGTCAAAGTGCTATCATGTTGGCTAGGAACCTTGTGTTTCATGCCAAGACTAAGCACATTGATGTGAAATATCATTTTATCCATGAGGTGCTTGATGGTAAGCTACTTGAGCTTGTCAAAGTGCACATATATGATAACTCTGCAAACGTTTTGACAAAGAGTCTACCCTCAGAGAAGCATGCACATTGTATCAAACTCGTGGGTGTCGGATAGGCCATTTGTCTTTTCTTTTGGCCTATACATTATTGTATTTTATACATCACTTTTAGGCACATTGGCCTTTAAGTGGGAGATTGTTGGGGGTAAAGGCCCATTTATGCCTAGACCCCGATGACACCCTTATGTGTGTACATACTTGTACTTAGAGTTTGTACCTTTCTAATATAAAACATGAGGTGTTGTGGTGTGCACCTTACCATTCTCATTTTACACACCCACCATTGTGTGTTCTTGCTCTCTCTCTCTCTCTCTCTCGCTCACTCCCTTCTAATCTAACATCTTAAAGGATCTAACTTAAGGTTTATGGCATTGTGGGCCTTAGATTTTCATATTTTCCTTTGCATATTTAAGATTCTTGTAGGAGATTCATGCATTTCTATATAGACATTGTGCCCCCATACCTTTTGGAGATGGATGATAACACAATACATTTTGAGTTGGCACCCTAGGAATCAGAGTGATGCAATTCATCTCTCTCTCTCTCTCTCTCTCTCTCTCTCTCTCTCCTCCCCCTCTCTCTCCCTCTCTCTCCCTCTCCCCCCCTCTCTCCTTCTCTCTTCCTCTCTCTCTCTCTCTCTCTCTCTCTCTCTCTCTCCCCCCCCTGTGTGTGTGTGTGTGTCCCCCTCTATCATCCATTCTCTCTATGTGTGTGTGTGTGTGTGCAGGTGCCCGCGTGTGTGTTAAAGTTATGAGTACCATCACCCATCTACAATAGATTAAATACTTGCTCCACTGAGTCTAAAATTTGGGATCATAGATTGCCTTTACTTTTGAAGAATAAAATATACTCTCTCTCTCTCTCTCTCTCTCTCTCTCTCCCTTGTGTGCTCTTGCTCTTCTCTCTCTCTGCCATACCATGTGTCTTCTCTACTGTGCCGTGTGTCTTCTTGCATGTCTTGTTGGGGGCACTGTTTGGGGGCACTGTGTGTCTTGTTGACAAGCATGCAATGGCGCCTCACCATGTGGTGGCTTCGTGCATATCAATGGACTGCGAGTTGCCCCTTAAGCCAGATCTACTGAGCTACCTTCTAAGAGCTAGTGCACATGCACACTATTGTGTGTAGCCAATGCTAGTTGGTGGGCAACTTGGTCATGCTAGGGATTCACCTCAATTGAGGCCATTTTTCAATTCATGCAGTTTTTGGCTGATGGGCTGTGACTGGCTGTACACGTAGAACAATGGTTAATTTTGTGCTTCTCCCCAATTTCTAGCACAAAAATTTGCAATTCCCACCAGCTAATTTTGGCCCTTCATCACTTCCACTCATCCACTCCAATCTGCATCCTTCCACTCCCTGTTCTTTCAACCACTCCCACCCCCTTGCTCCTTCCTTCTTTGCCACTCTACTCCAATCTTTCGTTCCACTCCACTCCCTCACTCTTCCTCCCCCTCCAATCCCTCACTCTCTTCCTCCCCTTCTACTCCCTTCCTCCACTCGTTGCCACTCCTCCCTCACTCTGTTCCACTCCTCCCTTACTTCTTCCACTCGTTACCACTCCTCCCTCACTCTCTTCCTCTCTCTTCACTCTCGCTCACCCAAGGCACTATGCCATGTACCCAACTTGTCAAGGCTTTTTTCGTCACTCTACTAACCCTTGTAGTCACATTATATGCACATTTGCACAGTCTTCATGCTTCTTGTAGAAATTCCATCTCGCCATGTCGTTATAGGAGCTCACTCCTTGCAAGATTTCCATTCTCACCCATCCAAACTACTCTTTTGTCCTCCAACTTTCACACACCCTTCCTTCTTTCTTTCATCCACTCCCACCTAAAGACCACACTCATGGACCTTGCCACCCAAGCTAGAGCAATCCAGACCATCTCTGAATATTATGTCAAACCCCGATCATTGGATTGGTGGAATCATTACATTATGGCTACAGATGATGCTAGGTTCCATAAGGTCTTCCTCTCCCCGTTACCCTTTTCATGGACCTATGTGCCATGTTGGGGTACCGAACTCCAACAAGGCCCCATTTGCCACTATTAGTAGATGCCTCCTCCCATTGAGAAGCAGGTTGCCATTGCTATCTTGTGGCTTGCTACTACTATTGGTAGTAGGGTCATAGACATAAGCAAGCACTTTGGGGTAGGGAAGTCTAGGGTTTGGAAGATTGTCAACAAGTTTGTCAAAACCCTCTTGACCCATTGAGGCCAGTACTTGGATTGGCCAAGAACCCGAATTGAACTTGCCCAAGTGAAGCAAGGTTTCTTTTGCCAACATGGCCTTTCCAACATGTGTGGTGCCATGGATGTGAGCTGGAGGTGCATACAGATGAGTGTAGTGCTGATTGGTATGACAAGGACAAGAGCATCTCCATGTCCTTGCAAGCAGTCTCATTAACCTCGACATGGGATTCCTTGATGTCTTTGTAGAATGGCCAGAGAGCTCCAATGACAACAGTGTGCTTCACAATTCAGCTCTCTTCCATTGTGTGGAACGTGGTGCATATCTTGGTGCACAACAATTCATTGATGGCACATTTTACATCTGTGAATACATGATTGGCTGAAGGTGGATATGGCCTCAAGCCATGGCTCATGGGGCCATATGAGTTGCCATCCACCTTGAAGCAGAAGGATTACAATTGCTAGCTATCTTCATCTTGCATTGTGGTTGAACAAGCATTTCAGTGTCTCAAGATGAAGTGGCGCCACCTTTTGAAGAAGATATCTCATTCAATGCCAAAGTATGTAGCATGCATTATAGTTGCATGTTGCATCATGCACATCATGATACTTGGTGCAAAAGCAGACCTTCCAACCACATATGGTGTGCCGCATGGTTGCAAATGCCAAGTTAAATACCCACATACATTGACAAGAACGTTCACATGAGAACTCCTTGCAGAGTAGTTGAGTGGAGATCTAGATGCAGAGTGTGGTGCTAAAGGCAGGGAGGGGGTTCCCCCACAGGTAGCCACAGAAGACATGGATGTGGATGGTTTAGGGCATGATGAGGCAAGAGATATGGAATTGTAATTTTGGGGTCATTCTATTAACCTCTTCAACATATTTTCAATGATTTTTTATTCTCTATCTTTGTATGAGTTAGTATACATGAATCCAAAGCTTGCATATATTTCTTTTAGGTTATGGTAGATATGTTTGAATAGATGTTTGGGGTGTAAAAGAAGTGATTTGCATTGTATGGCCATATCTTGACAAGGGGCCAATCCTTGTTGAATAATGTATTTTAAGGAATATAAAGGAGTCGAATAGCATTTTGCTACTAAAATGAGCATTTGTTTTGAGAATCTTTATAAGATAGGCTAACTATTAGAGAATCTATTAGACATTATGGGAGGCAATTCATTTTAAGGGATTTATACGTTGGTGAAGAATCTAGGTTAATGAATTTATACCTTGTTGAAGAATCTATTTTAAGGGACTTATATCTTGACAAGGGGCCAATCCTTGTTGAAGAATGTATTTTAAGGAATATTTGTAGTGTGAAAAAGACATTTAATCAATACCATTCCTCCTGAAATTATGAAACCTCCATAATTTGATTGGGCATTTCCTTGCATCACTTTGTTGATGGCAATTGAGTAGAACTAGAAAATCCTCTAATAGGCCATGGACTCTAATTTATATAAGTTAAAGCTTATCACTTTTCTTACCAAGACTCACAATCGATTGCACTCACAATTATTTGCCAAGAGAAAACAAATAAAATTACTTCCCTTTTAATGCTTATCCCCTAAATAGATTTATGATCAATTTACATTAAAAAGGGGGAATGTTATGTCCACAACAAACTAACCTAGGGTCTAATCATAGCTAAATTGACTATGGAGATCTAGGCCTAAACTATGGTCTCTAAATATCTAAATCTATGAAGTGGGACCAATCTCTCTTGTTCCCCGTAAGAATATTTGATAGCTAGATCTGTAGCCTCTAAATATCTTAAGATTGGTGCAAATCCACATCATCCTAGTATAGTATGTATGCAACTGCTATGAGAAATCTACATTTCCAACAAGATAAGACAAATCAATTTGACATTACAAAGCACCTAGACTATTGAGAGGATTTATCTAAGTCCATGTACTCATCTCATGCCCATGTTTGGATTCTTACTCAAGGAGCAACTTGCATCCATGCTACGTCGATGATAAGAAGTCTACAATAAGCATCCTTGGTTTCCTTTAAGATGTTTTGGATTTGTTAGCTCAACCTACTCTTCTTCTTATGTGCTATTACTTACTTTAAGAGAGATGTCCAAATCTTCAATTAGTATCTTTCACATAAAGGAACTTTGTGAGTTGTGAGAAGGACTTGCAATCTCTTAGGCCCAAACTCATTTGATCAACAACTACTTGTAGCAATGGGAAATATTGGAGAATGGGCGAAAACCTGATCCAGCAATATTGTTTCATCTGCAACCATGCATATAAAAAACATATACTTAGTTAAACTTAATTCCATCAACCCACAACAATGCATTAAAAAACATATACTATGTAACATAAGTGGTCTTCCATGATGCTGTCCATTCAACTTTCCATACACATATGTTCAACTTTCAATGCACATGGTTGTAAAGCAATCAAACCAGTTAGACCACAGATGTAAAGGAAAGCACACATGAATTTTATTTTTGTATGTTTTTGAAGACCATGCAACAATACATAGCAATATTTCCTAAGCCTAAGTATAACACTATCCCAAAAAAACTTGAATAAAATTAGAATGCTTATTTGAATTATATCTTTTATTTGAATGATAAAGAATTCTTACATAAGTTTGATGTTCAAGTACTTGTATTTTGAAAGGTTTCAAAGTCTCTATGGCAAAAAGATGCATTTATACATATATTTGATGCTCCGGTTCTTGAAAGATAATATAAAGACTCTATGAGTAATGACAATCATATTTAGCTAATGAACACCATATTTAATTAATGTGTTTTAGTACACCACTCAACTACATTCAAATCCATTATTTGATCTCATGAACATTGACAAAATGCAATAATCTAAATTCATTTGCAGATTCAATGCTATAATCCAAAACATTCCAAACAAGCTCTTTGGTATATAGAGCCAAATTCATTTACAATTACCATATGAAATGCCTAAGATCACATCATTATCGAATTATGGACACCCCATAGTAGCTGGATTTTCAACCATTTCAACTCCCTAAAAGAGAAACTGAGAACTAATTTACATCATCTTATGAAAAGACAACACCTTAGGTAAAATTGAACTTTCCTTTATAGCACCTTAAAAGCAAGACAAAGTAATTGATTTAATGAAATTATAGCAACTTTAGCAATTGAAGGAACCCAATGGCACAATTTGAACTATAAACTTTTGCATATATTATATCTACAATATTTAGGTGGAGTTTATAGCACCAAAAATGCAAAATGTGCTTTGTAGTAAATATATTGCTGTGGCCCTGAAAGGCTAACAAAAAGTTGCAATTGATTACATAACTTGGTTGGTAGTAAGGGCCATTACAAGAGGTTGCAAGACTAAAACCCAACCTAAACTTCATCCTTAACATGCAACAAATGTGGGAAAATTTCTATGGCACCAGCTATATGAAACAAAGCTTGATTGCTTTCCTGCTCGGCCTCCAAATGTGCTCGAGCACATGCACCCCTTTGTCAAACTCATCACATGTGATCTAAATAAGATCTTGTTAGGTGTAGATCGCCTTCTCCCTCATATCCTTTGGCTATTTGGCTCGAGCGTCCTCCACATCTTTGGAAAAAACAATCAATTGCTAAGTTGAGTCCTCAAATTCTTTCTTCACAATTGAAACCTTGCTTGGCCGCTTCCTCTTGTGGCCACTTGTGAAGCACAAGTCCTTGCCGTCTTGATTACAGTTGAGAGAGGGGATGGGGGAGCTCCGCTCTCCATTCTCAAGCTTTTTGGTCCTTTTTGCAAATCCATCTTTAAAGTAAGGGGATGGACAAAAACAACAAATAAGTACATCATAAATTCTCCCTAAAGCTTGTGTTGATGTATCGATGAGGATATCACTTGGGTCTACAATCCATCTACCTCCAAAAGTAGCATCCATTTTAGAATATAGTTGCCCATCCTCATTCTAAGGTAACCTTGCAGCTCATCGCTCGTGCTGTCCCATTTGCCAATACGAGCTCTTACCACAAGGGATTTGTAGCTCATAATCATTAATTTCCTTAAAGGTGCCCCATATCCTATTCCATTGATAGAAGCACTAGAGGTCGATGTTGAAGGCTACCTCCTTCTTGCATTGCTTGGATATGTACTCCCATTTTACGTTCTTCTTTTTAATCAACACTAGCAATGTCCCTTTATCCATCTGGACATCAAGAGCTTTTAGCTATGATCAGGGAAAATGTTTCTTTCATAGTCCAATTGACATTGTCCAGATCACAGTCTCTTTAGGATCCTCACACAGGCTCTCATTTGCAAGAATTTCCTCTCATGCAGCAAGAGATGCTACTGTAGATGTGCAAGGGGGGGTATTTGGAGGCAATCCTATAGGATAGGGCCACAGAGGCCTGGAATTCTGCATTGAATTAGGGCAAGAGTTTCTAATGAGGGAGGTACATTGCAACAACATCCTAACTACCTAGACAACCTATAAAACTCCTTGTAATGACCATTACACTGTGTAAAATGCCATTTATGTTACAACAATAAATTGAAATATTAATACAATGTAAAAAGATGTTATTCTAGCCTTCTGACTATGCGAAATTAATTTTTTTGATAAGTTCAAGTACAAGAAACTTCAAAAGATGAAAACCTAAAAAATATAGCTTTTGATGCTAGAAAGTAAAGAAAGGGCTCCCAAAAAGAGTATCTTTTTTAAACTGTTAAAAGACCAAAAAATTTAAATGATGTTAAACTTGGAATTTAAAGGAGTTGCAGATCTCTCTCTCTCTCTCTCTCTCTCTCTAATCTTGTTGCAAATCTCTGTCTATCTCTTTCATTGAAGAGACTAAGAAATTTCAAGACAAAATATGTGCTACGGATTCTCTCTCTGTGTCTCTCTAAACAAAATACTACTAAAGATTTTGAGACTGAATGAATTTCAAATGAAAAAAGTGTGTGCCCTCTTTCAAGGGCAGCCCCAAAAACTTTTTGAAACACCTTAACTACTTGCCCCCTTTCAAGGGCAGCCCCAAAATATGAACTTGGTTACATACTTGGCTATGTATGTATGCCAGGAGATCGAAAATGAGACCCACAAAGGGCTAAGAAATGATGTGAACCAATGAAGCACCAAAGAGACCTTCTTTTGAGCTGCAACAGATAGTTTTTGAGCAGGTGCCTTCATGGCAGCCTTGACAACATTGTCCTTCATGCCAACAACGTGCTTCAACTGGTTGTCACTTATTTTCACCATGGTTTTTGCCATAGACCAATCCCTAGTGCATGCAACGATCAATTTTGGAGCTGCTAGAGTGTTGGTGATGTCTAAAAATGGGGGAGAGCACTCAACATGTTTCGGCAAGGGCATAGGGGCACAAACAAATAGGGGGGAGGACAGCAAGGCTTTGGCATAGGAGCATACATGCCAAGAGAGGATTTCCTCCATCTGAGAGGAGTAGATGAACTCAGTATCGAGGTCAGTGTCATCCAAAGCAGAGTTCAGATCCATAGCTCCAAAGCGAGACATGGTAGCCAGACGAAGAGCAGCAACAACGAAGCAAGAAGAGCCATGAAAGCATGCAAGAGATGAGCACCATGATATAGAAGGAAACCCACAGATGATGAAAATTAAGCAAAAAAGAGTTTATTGCAGTTGGCAGGTCTGCGAGGTGACAAGCTATAGATGGGAGCAGTGGAGATGACTGGGACATAGTGCACCACGAACACCATGGTGACCAAGGCAGGTAGGAGCGAGGCAAGAAGCTCCATGAGCATGAAAGAGTGAGGAATGAGGGATAGTGGTGAGAGTGAGGGGTGAGGGAGAGATGGGTGAGGCACGAAGAGGGAGGAAGGGGCAAGGTAGAGTGTTGGCTCTTTCCCACGGCTTCCATAGGAAGAGTAGGGTATACTCATATTCCGGTGAGAGACATAGCCTTAAGTGTGGTAAGCAAACATAGTGCATGCATGTGTGAAAGGAACGTGCATCATCATGGTTGAGGTAATGAAGGCTTTCGCCTTCATTGGTGGTTGAAGGGGTTAGGAGGAGTTTAAGGGTTAGAGAGAGGTTTCAGGGTTTAGAAAGAGGTTCCAGAGTTTAGAAGAGGTTCAAGGGTTAGAAGGACGTTCCAATGTTTAGAGAGAGATTCCAAGGTTTAGAAAGAGGTTCCAGGGTTAGAAGGAGGATCCAAGGTTCAGGGTAGAGTACATGGTGGAGAACTCATCTCCCTCATAGATCATGGAGGTTAAGGGTTGAGGAACTAAGGGTTTAGGGGGAGTATAGGAGTGGGAGAGGAAGAAGGTGTAAGAGCATGGGGGAAAGGAGGGAGAGAAGGAGAGAGGAGGAGGAGGAGGAGGAGGAGGAGATGGGTTACAAGGTTGGAGGAGAGGGGAGGAGGAGTTGCAAGGTTAGGATGCACTTTTCGATGTAGAGTGCAAGGTAGCATGGATACTTGAGACAATTGCTTGGAATACCAAAGTAGAACTCAATACAATGCTCCGAAGAGTGTGGGCTTCATTCCATTATGGGGTATTTATACAAGTTGGAGAGCTTCTCTCTTTGCATGTAGGAATTGTAAGACATTCTCTCTCTACATGTAGAACTTGCATATAAAAGCTACATGTAGGATTGCATGTTGCATGTAGGAGTTGCATGTTGAACTCGCATGTTGCATGTTGCATGTAGAACTTGCATGTAGAACATGCATGTAGAACATGCATGTAGGAATTGCATGTAGGACTTGCATGTAGAACTCACATGTAGAACATGCATGTAGGAGTTGCATGTAGAACTCGCATGTAGGAATCGCAAGTAGAACTTGCATGTTGAGGATTCCTAAGAGAGATTATTCCTAGCCTTATGCAAGTACAAGCGAAGCTTTGCTACTACTCCACACACACATTTTGTACTACCTAAGTCCATGTTGGCACAGAGACAACATAGAGGGATGTAGAGGAGAGGGACGAGGTAGAGCGGTATGCATAGAAGAGTGACGAAGAAGAAGAGCAAGAAGTTCTGCATAGGAGAGGAGGGGTGAAGATAGAGAGGAGAGAGGAGAGAATGTCAAAGGGAGATATTTGAGGGGATGGATAGGGGGTAGGTGGAGCCAACCACCAACCACCCTTCATGGCCTCCATGTGAAGGAGATTGACAGGGCCTCAACCTGCTGCAGTAGAGGGGGGGTTGACTAGCTATTGCTAGTCATTTGGAATGGATGCATGGGTGCCAATTTATTGGCACCCCCAAAATTTGGGCTGCCCAATGGTGCACCAATGCATGGCCGCATGGAGGAAATCAATGCACAGTGCACCTCCATGTGGTGCGTGTGCATTGAGCCTAAGTTATGCCCCTCACATTAGATCTCATGCGCCTTCTAATCTATGATTGCTTTGCATCAGATTTGATATGCCACGGATCTTGTGTGTCACACTCCAGCCTCCAACCTCCACGTGACATCACTTGCATTGCTGGTCTGCCACCTCCAAAGTCTAGTCTCCCCTGATTGCCACATGTCAACATCGCATGCGATCCCTCCTGTGTAATGCATGGCACTCCTTTGAACCTCTACCTAACCCCCTGAACCTCCCACAAAGCTCCCTCTTGTTGTTCCCAAACCTCCATGTTGATGTATAGACTATATGGATATAGTGTGGAGTGTGGATATATAGGAGGATGATGTGTCATCTTTATAGTATGGGTGTGAAAGGGCTTATGACCTTCTTGTATATGTGTGTTTAGAAGTAAAGGTAAGATTGAGAATTGGCATTGTGGAATGAATGAAGAAGGTTCATTGGCATCTCTCCCCTCTCGCATTGTCGTGTGTGCTTCTCCTATCAATTTGGTATGAGAGCCAATGAAGAGTTTTGTGTAGCCATGAGAGCTTGGTAGTACTGAAGACTAGGCGAACCAGGAAAATCCTATGAGTAGTTTCAAGATATTGCATTCTCTATAGTCTTTTGAAGCAGCCAGCAGTGCTCATTGGCCAAGATGAGTGACCATTTTAAGATCTCAAGGCCTTGGATTTCTACATGTGAAGAAAACTATCACAAAATAGCAAGAAGAAGAGGAGGACTGGCATTAATATAATGTAGACTAATTTCCTACTTTTAGTTTCATGGCACAAACAATGCGGTGTCACTCATAATTTTGACAGACTCTAGTTAATGAGCAAAATGGCCAGCAAAGCTTGAAGAAGATCTGTAGGAACTATTAACAGGTTCAGAGAGCTTCTCAGGCTACCAAAAACTTGATCTAGGACAATAAAGCTATATAAGCGTAGCTGCATCAATAGGGAGCAACCCCACAATGCTTTGTAGGAGGAGGCATCTAAGCATAACAAACAGTTGAAAAATCAAGAGCTTGACTACGCAGATCTCTAGAAGAGAAAAGGCTGTGAGCAACTAGTAGGTGAGCAGAGAGCTCTAAGGAGCTCAAGTGGTCGACCTGCAAGGTTGAAAGACTGTGTGGAGGCTAACTACAGTCGAATGGTGGTGTGAGAAGAAGAGCTTGAAGATGAGCTCGGTGTAGTAGCAATAGCTCTATAGAGCTCATGGTGATAGCTTTAAACGACCAAACAAGTGGCGGCTTGACATGGTACAACAAAGGATCTTGAGACAAAGAGCCTAAGAGCACTTGCAAGCTGATGGGATTGCATTGGGAATGTTGAGCTCCATAGCATTGCTTGCAACATCAAATACCTCCTTTGGAGTAAATATTGGTGCCAAACTCTCCTCATCTCGACCACCCTTCTTGATTTTCAGCTCTTGTAGGTCTCTTTGTAAACAGGAAGATAGTGCAGCTCTTCACAGATTACTTGTTCAAGAGCAAATGAAAGCAGAGGCAAACTAGTAGAGGGAAAGCTACAAGAGTTGGGTTGGATGGTTAGAAGCAGAGAGAGTGACTGGTAAAAGAAAGAAGGGTTGAACAGTTTTTCTCCTTTTGTGAAAACAACATGGGTGCCTTGTTTCATTGGTCATTCTACTCATGCATAGAAGGTGTTTGAGTGTCTAGAGTCCTTCAATACCTACTCATCTCACTCAAAGGCTATTGAACCCTTTAATTGAATAAAGTGTCTCTTTCCTAAGAAGGCAAAAACCATTTTTATCTCCAATAAAGGGAGAGGATGGATGCTTGATGCTTGTAAGAGACTTAGAGATTATTTTACAAGGCTCATGCTGATTTCATTGGAGATCAAGTAAGATATTTTTGCAATTGGCATTTGGGGTAGCACTTGTTTGCAGGAAATTGCATATTTGGGTAGAAAAGTGTTGATACCAGAGGTTATATGCCTGGTTGGTGAAGCATAAATGCCTTTATGCACATGAAATAAACTTTCACCAATAACCTTGAATTGGAGGATGCATTTGAGGGTATGTATGCCTGAAATTGGATGCGTATGATGCCCAAAGTGTGGGATAAATTTTTTGTTTGATAAGCCATTGCAAGAGAACATCTGGAGGCAATTTGTGGCCATTTGATGCCATAATATGCTCATTTATAAAAAGTGAGAAGAGTCATAAGTGCATTAGTACATGCTCAAATTGATGCTCATAAGTGAATTTTTAATGTTCAAATTTGATGCTCTTGGATGCCTAGAGGCTGAGCAAGTATAAACACTTGAAAAGAGGGTGGATTCTCATATTTTGATGCCATTTACCTCACTTGAAGTGAGTGTGCTCATAAAAATAAGAAAAGTGCCATTGACTTGAGGCTTGCTAAGTTTCATTTAGAAGTGAATGTAAGAAAATAATACAACGTTTGTGCTCAACAGATAATAGGATCGCGTACGCAAGAGAGAAAACAAGATACTATGGAGAATAAAAAATTTGATTACTATAGAACTATTACAATAGATGGTGCTGCCTCCGAACCGTGCGCTCCTGTGAAAGAAGCTTCGATGGCATGCTGGAAACAATAGAAGACGAAGGTTGGATGCTAAGGAATCAGGGTTACTGTAGCCAATGATCAAATGGGCCTCACGAGCTTGCTCTTATATAGCCACCAGTCATAGTCGGTTAGGCTCAATTGGGTGACTGACCCAGTCCACCCAAAATGGTCGACTCGGTCCCAAAATAGGCCACTGACCATACGATAGAACCGGTGCACAAAATAGAGCAACTGACCTATGGTCACTGTTTAGCCCAGAGCCATCCGAGATCATCTGAGGCTCCAAACGAGCCCCACAACTTGAGAGGGCTGCCTCGGGAAATCCTCCATCTACCCTCAGTGCGGTCAGTCAAGGGATGCATTCCTCCAAACCAGGACCTACCGGATAACCGAGCTACTCAAATGCCTTCTCCTCATATGGGGGGTTTATAAGTAGAGTTAGCTGGTTCCCGCGTAGTTACATGAGAGTGGAGCATTGATATCTAACACCCCCCCTCAATGTCCACCTGCAAGTGAACTTACTTTTTCGGCCCAATGCCAAGTCGATGAAGATGCCTCTCTACTAAGTCTCTTCTAAGAGCCTTCGTGAAGATGTCTGCAGCATTCTCTATAGTCGGACAGTATACCAAGTCGACCTCTCCATCCATGATGAGCTCGTGTACAAAGTGATATTGAATCTCAATGTGTTTTGTGTGAGCGTGGAACACCGGGTTCTTTGCAATTGCCATGCAACTTTGATTGTCACATGATAACTGCGTAGGCTTGTTCTGCATTGCACCCATGTCCCCCAACATCCTCCTCAACCACACTGCCTCACAAGAAGCAAAGCATGCAGATTTGTACTCGGCCTCGGTAGAAGAAAGAGCAACTATGGGTTGCTTCTTGCTGACCCATGACACAACTCCAGATCCAAGTGAGAAATAGTACCCTGTCACTGATCTCCTGCTGTCCACGTCTCCTACCCAATCCGAGTCACAGAATCCGGTCAAGATGTTGCCCTTGGTATAGGTGATGCCATAATCAAGTGTGCCTTTGATGTATTTCAGCACCCGCATCCCTGCCCTCCAATGGTTCTCCCAGGAAAACCTGCTTAGTACACCAGTCGCAAAACTGATGTTCGGCCGTGTGTTGCACAGGTAAATCAAGCTACCCACAAGCCTTCTGTACTTTGCTTCATCCACCAGTGGTGATGAGACCTCGTTTGAGAGCTTTGCGTCAACCTTCATAGGGGTACCAACTGTTTTGCACTCAGCCATGCCAAATGCCTTTAGTATCTCTCTAGCATACTTCAACTATGAAATAATCTGTTTCGGCTCCTGCCAAACTTCAATCCCCAAATAGAAACGCATCAGTCCGAGGTATGTCATTTCAAACTCTCTTCCTAGCAAATGCTTCGTCTGCGAGATCTTCTCTTCATGGTTCCCTATTATGACAAGGTCGTCCACATAAAGGACCACGATCATACACCTGCGTCCTTCTCTGAAGATATACAAATTTTCATCAGAACCCGTTTTGCAGAAAGTAGGCATCAATTCATTGGTACCACGCTCGTGGGGCCTGTTTCAGCTCGTAAAGTGCCTTCTTCAGTTTGCAGACTTTACCTTCTGAACTGGGGATTTCAAAACCTAGTGGTTGTTCCACGTATACCTCCTCCTTGAGATCTCCATTCAGAAAGGCGGATTTCACATCCATCTGAAACAGGGGCCAACTTCCCTTGGTAGCTAAAGCCAAACACATTGCGAATTGTGGTGTGGGGATCAAAGGTCACTGTGCCTTTACCGCGGTTATGTACAATACTCAAACACATATATAAATGAATGAAAAAGAAGATTAGGGTGGTTCTACACCCAGCAAAACTTGTGTGGCTCTCTATTTCTCTCTCTCCCTCTTCCGTTCTTGCTTCCATTGAGAGCACTCTCAACTGGTATCAGAGCTCGGGTGATCTAGCTGAGCGTGCATGAATGCTTGAAGCTCAGCAGCTTTGTGGAAGGAAGAAGAAGCTCTGTGGGAAGCTTTATGGGTGACTTTACTTGCATTCGAGTGTGCAGAGACCTTGGAGGAACCTTTGGAAAAGTCACTTTGGTTTTGCAAAGTGGTTTTGAGAGCCTATTAAGTGTTTTCAAAGAAAAAGTCGTTTTTTGAGCTTTTCCTTGTTCCATTCGATGACAGAGACTCCACATTGACTTGTAGAGGCAACTATTGCTTGCTTTTGGTGTCCACTTCACTTCAGGAGCTTGGAAACACCTTCATTCTTGAATCTGGGATCATTTCATTGGATTTCTGACTCACTGTATCAGTTTATGTGTTTTTTTGCCTGGGTGTTGGAACTCAAGTTTGGAGCAACCATTTGTAGATCTGTCAGTTCTAGTGGACTCAGGAGGTCCCAAAACTTCTATGTTGCTCATCATTTGTACTCCGGTGGAGTTTACAAATAGCTTTATTTCTAAAAACGTTTTTCAATCCATGTGTTGGACCCAGTGATTGAGACCACGGTTTCCAAAACCGTCTATCCCATTGCGTTTCGGATGCCCAAAAACCCCTACCTATAAGTTCTTGCACGATTCGGTGGAGGATTTTTAGAGTTATAGATCTCTGTGTATTCGATTTCATCTCTGTGTTATGCATTTTTTATTCTAAGGTTTTGAAACCTTAGATTTATGCCACATGGCAGTGGATAAGTATTGACTCCCATTTCTCACTCATCGGTTGGGATTTTGGAGTTTCGGCAGAAGAGAGATATTTGCAGATTTTCTTGTTGAGTCCGATTATGCAATGGCACCCATGTTTTGAGGCATCTCAGGTTCTATTTTCAGTAGCGGTCATTACTGTGGGACCATGATTTCTTGAGCATACCTTATGGAGACCACTCTGGTTGTCGTTTGAGCAGTGTGTACTCATTCATGGTGTGCATTGGTTGTAGTGGATGATTTATAGGCCATTTGGATGCATTGCGGTCCTTATTGGATGCGTTGATAGGCCCAAATTGCCTTGTGGGATGCTATTTTTATGGACGCTTTGCACATGGATGCTATTTTATGCTGAGGGACAGCTTTGACACATTGCAGGTGATGCATTGATAGTGCTATGCTCTCTTGGAAGAGATATTATTGATGCATATGCCAGTGGACGGTGTTTATGCTTGAGTCATTTGGCACTTATTGGCATTTTGGATTGCCATTGCAGTTGGCATTTTCTTTTGGGCCAGATTTGCTCATATGGATGCATAGTATATGCACATGAGTTAGATGCATCTTTTGATGCTTTGAGCTTTGAGTTTTGGTGATATTTCACTCTATTGTGGCATACACATTTGGGTGCACCTAGTATTTGGTGTTATTCTCTCTTGTAGGTACTAGCATTTGGGATTTTGTTTCATTTGCATCATGGCATCCTCTTCCATGTCTGAAAAGGAGTTTTTTAGCATTAAAAAGTTTGATGGCACAAACTTTTCTTTATGGAAAGAACAAATAAGGGATGTGCTTATTCAAAAGAAGCAGATTAAACCCTTGGTAGGTATTGAAGCTAAGCCTGCAGATATGTCTGAGGATGATTGGAATGAGTTGGATGCATTAGCAAAGTCTACTATTAGACTTCATCTTGCAGAGTCAGTTTATTTCACAGTAGTAAATGAGCAGACTACGGAAGATTTGTGGAAGAAACTGTGTGCCACTTATAAAAAGGAAACTGCCTCTAATAAAGTTTACCTCATGAAGAGGTTGTTTGAGCTACAAATGAAGGAAGGGGTCTCCATTTCTTCTCACTTGAATGAATTCAATATCATTTTCAGCCAGCTTTAGGCTTAGAAGATGAATTTTGATGTGGAGACTAAGGCAATATTTCTCTTATGTTTATTGCCATCGTCATGCGATACCTTTTGTACAGCTGTCAGTAACTCTATACCTAGTGGAGTACTGAAATTTGACGATGTTGTGGGTAGCTTGTTGGCCGAGGAGATTAGATGCAAGTCTATGGACGGCAACAAGCAAGATGTAGCCTTAAATGTGCAAATGGGTAGATTCCGGGGGAATTCCCAAGAAAGAGGAAAGTCTCGTAGCAAATCCAAGGCACGGAACATTGAGTGTTACCACTGTGGCAAGAAGGGCCATATGAAAAAGGATTGCTACAAGCTGAAAAGAGAGCCAAAGGATAAGAAAAAGAATGCAAATTGGGGTGCAAATCAAAAGGAAGAGAGTCCAAGGGAGGACAAAGGAAAAGTGAAGATCGAGGAGATCAATGTAGTCACACATGATAGTGACAATGACGTTCTCTTCATGTCCAGTTTATCTACAGAGTTGCTTACCACTTATAATGATGCATATTCCCAAGATTGGATTTTGGATTCTGGTGCTTCATTCCATGTTACTCCCCATAGGGAATGGTTCTCCACTTATGACAGTGGAAAGACAGGTTGTGTGGGTCTGCATTTATTTTGAAACATGTGCCTAAGTTGACCAAGAGTCTTATTTCAGTGGGTCAGCTAGATGATGCTGGTTTTCACACCACTTTTGGCTTTCAGAGTTGGAAAATTCAGAAGGGCTCTATGCTTTTGGCCAGGGGTGCCAAGTGTGGGACTTTGTATCCCTTACATGTATCAGGGGTATTTGATCATGTTGTTGTAATAACCGGCTAGCCAAGCACTTCTTTGTGGCATTGCAGGTTGGGGCACATGAGCCAGAATGGAATGAAACTCTTATGCCATTTGGGTTATGTACCGCATTTGGGTTTCTCTGATTTTGAATTTTGTGAGCACTGTCTCTATGGGAAGCAGACTAAATCAGCCCATAAAAGAAGGGGAAAGAAAGAGTTTGAAAAGCTTGATTTGGTGCATTCAGACATATGTGGTCCCATGCCTACACGGTCATTAGGCAGGGCTGAATACTATGTGACATTCATTGATGATGTAACTAGGAAAGCGTGGGCTTATGCTATAGCTCGGAAGAGTGATATGTTCCAGGTATTTCAAAAATGGCTGGCCTTGGTTGAGAATCAGTCAGGTAGAACGCTTAAATGCCTACGGACTGACAATGGTGGAGAGTATCTCTCTCATGACTTTCAGCATTTCTATGATACACGTGGGATTAAGAGGGAGCTCACATCCCCTCATACTCCAAAGCAAAATCCAGTTGCAGAAAAGATGAACCGTACCATTCAAGAAAGGTTGCAATGCATGCTTTCCAATGCAAGTCTTTCTGGTGGTTTTTGGGCTGAGGCAATGAAGACTGCAGTGCATGTCATCAATAGATCACCTAGTAAGAGTTTGGATGGTGGTATTCCTAAAGAGGCATGGAGTGGCAAGAAGCCCTCTTACTCTCATTTGCGTATATTTGGGTGTGAGGCATATGCACATGTGGCAAGAGAGCTTCGAAAGAAGCTAGATCCTAAGTTTAGGAAATGCATCTTTCTGGGTTATGGTGAAAGTGGAGAGATAGGCTATCGTCTCTGGGATCCAGAAGCAAAGAAGATCATACGCAGCCATGCTATAGTCTTCAATGAGAAGAAGATGCATAAGGCACCCATGAGGGATGTGGAAATGAGGAGAATCACTTTTCAGGATCTGAATCCACCTACATATGTTGATAGACAGCAAGCTGTCCATGCACCAAATGTGCAAGAAATGGTACCACCAAGTACTCCCACAGGTATACAATCAAGGGTAGATGATGGATCATCTATTGGTGGAAATGATGAACCAAATGTGGCTGATATGTAGGTGGGACAGCAAGCTGAAATGCCCTTGAGAAGAGCATCTAGAGTGTCTAGACCACCTGATAGGTTTATTTCAGGGGTAGACTATGTGATGCTTACTGATTGCAAGGAGCCTTCTTGCTACAGAGAGGCTATGATGCGCAAGGATCAACGCAAGTGGGAGTATGCTATGCAATCAGAGATGAGTTCATTTATGAAGAATAAGACCTGGGACTTGGTTTCTTTGCCACATGGAAAGAAAGCATTGGCATGTAAATGGGTCTAGAAAATGAAGGTCACACGTGATGATGTGCCTAGGCACAAGGCCCGTTTGGTCGCTAAAGGGTTCAAGCAAGAGAAGGGTGTGGACTTTGATGAGATATTCTCTCCAGTTGTGAAGATGACCACACTTAGATGCATGCTTGGACTAGTGGCATCAGAGGATATGGAGCTTATGCAGATGGATGTCAAGACAGCTTTCTTGCATGGGGATTTGCATGAGGAAATTTACATGGTACAGGCGGAAGGCTTTGAAGAAAAGGGCAAAGAGCATTTAGTTTGCAAGCTAAAGAAGAGTATTTATGGTCTTAAGCAAGTTCCTAGAGAATGGTATCAGAAGTTTGACGCTTTCATTTGGTCCCAGGGTTTTAGAAGGAGTGAAATTGATCACTGCCTCTACACTAAAAGGGCTAAGGATAATAGCCTGATAATCTTGGCACTATATGTGGATGATATGCTATTGGCTAGCAAGAATACTTATGAGCTAGATGCATTAAAGGCCAAGTTGCATGAGGCCTTTGATATGAAGGATTTGGGACTTGTAGGTCATATTCTTGATATGCGCATCATGTGTGATTGGAGTAGGAAACTCCTTTGGCTTTCACAAAAAGAGTATGTTACAAAAGTATTGCAGCGTTTGAATATGGAGGGGGGGAAGGCAGTGAGTACTCCATTGCCTCCATATGCAAAACTGAGTCATACAGATAGTCCCAAATCAGATGAGGAAGTCGAAAAAGCCATATAGCCTCCTTGCAACCCTTTGTGGCTGCAACATACTCAGCCTCTGTGGTAGAGAAAGTAACGTACTTCTGTGTGCGAGACATCCACGACGACACACCACCTACAAAGGTGAACACATAACCAAAAGTGGATCTCCTACTATCCACATGCCCTGCATAGTCTGAATCTGTGTACCCAAGTACACGCATGTCTCCTCTACCAAAGCAGATGCACATCTCCTTGGTACCCTTCATGTACCTCATGATGCACTTAACTG
Source organism: Dipteris shenzhenensis (assembly GCF_047967505.1). Classification (NCBI taxonomy): domain Eukaryota; kingdom Viridiplantae; phylum Streptophyta; class Polypodiopsida; order Gleicheniales; family Dipteridaceae; genus Dipteris; species Dipteris shenzhenensis. The sequence goes on along the minus strand of NC_141624.1, from coordinate 7,764,587 downwards.
CCTCCCAATGGCTCTTTCTTGGATTAGCCATATACTGGCTAACAACTCCCACTGCAAATGCAATGTCTGGTCTAGTAGTTATCATAGCATACATAAGACTCCCAACTACTGATGCATAAGGAACCTTGGCCATAGTGGGATATTTGGGGTTTCATACAGGTGTACTGACATTGCATAGTGATTCCATGAGTGCTATTCAACTAGCATGGAATCCGGTCTTTCATGCAAAGACCAAACACATTGAGGTCAGGTACCATTTCATCAGGGAGGTACTTGAGGACAAGCGCATAGAGCTTGTCAAGGTTCATACAGATGATAACCCTGCAGATTTGCTGACAAAGAGTCTACCTAGTCAGCGGTTTGAGTATTGTCATGTATTGATGGGCATTGGATAGTATGCTCACTGGTTGTTCTCCCTTAAAGGCACATTGTCCTTTAAGTGGGAGGTTGTGGGGGTTAAAGGTCACTTGCCTTTACCCCGGTTATGTACAATACTCAAACACATATATAAATGACTGAAAAAGAAGATTAGGGTGGTTCTGCACCCACCAAAACTTGTGTGGCTCTCTGTTTCTCACTCTCCCTCTTCCGTTCTTGCTTCCGTTGAGAGCACTCTCATTGTGGTTAGTCGAGCTATGGGAGCAAAAGTATCTTGATAATCAAAACCATGTACCTGTGCAAATCCTTTTGCCATGAGCCGAGCCTTGTACTTATCCAACATGCTGTCGGACTTGTACTTAGTCTTGTACACCCACTTGGTTCCGATTACCTTGCATTTTGGTGGTCGATCCACAAGGTCCCAAGTGTTGTTCTTCATTATGGAGCCATACTCCGACTGCATAGCCTCCATCCACCTATCATCGCCCTGTGCCTCTTCAAGACACTTGGGTTCATCACCACGGATCAGTTCTGTCATCAAAGCATAGTTGTCCAAGTGTTCCTGTGCCCTTCTTTGCTCCTCTGATCTATTGGACCGGTGATGTTCAGATGGTTCCTCCTCAATGGCTGGAGGTTCTCTGCCATCCAAAAGCTACTTCACCCACTTCGGGAATGGCCATTGTCATTGTGGTTCTGCAGGCTCTTCTTCATCTTCTTTGTCTTGAATCCTCCCAAGCACCGTTGGGGGAGTTCGGTCTGCTACTGGTGGCAGTACTGGATGGATATCCTGGTCTTGGTTGTCTGGGAAGGAAGCATCCTCCTCCAATTGATGAGGCTATTCTGAGAAGACCACATCGCGACTTACAATTACCTTCTTGGTAACAAGGTTATAGAGACGGTAACCCTTCGCCTCTTCACTGTAGCCCAAGAAAATACACTTCCGACTCTTTGGTTCCCACTTGGTCCTAGTAGCACCAGGGACATGCACAAAACAGTCTCATCGAAAAACTCTGAAATGTGTAGCTGAAGGTTTCTTACCAGAAAAGGCTTGCAGTGGAGTCAACCCGTTCACAGCCTTCGTGTAGCTACGATTCAGGATGTAAACTGTAGTGTTACATGCTTCATCCTAGAAAGTCTTTGGTAAATCTTTCCCTTTCATCATACTCCGGCCCATTTCGCAGATGATGCACATCTTGCGTTCTGCTACTCCATTTTGCTGTGATGTATGTGGCGGGGGTCTCTGCCTCTTGATTCCATGACTTTTGCAGTAACTTTCGAATTCAGTTAATGTGAACTCTCCACCTCTGTCTGATCTCAACTTCTTCACCTTCCTCCCCATTTCTTTCTCGACCATTACATGCCATTCCTTGAACCTACTAAAAGCCTCGTCTTTAGTCTTCAAGAAGTATATCCATATCCTTCTACTGTAGTCATCGATCAGCGTCATGAAGTAGTAGGAACCACCCAAAGCTTCCGTCTCCATCTTTTCGCAGAGGTCCGTGTGAATGAGCTCTAGAGGAGCCTTTGCCTTGCTGGCCACTTTAGGAAAGGGATGCCGATGCTGCTTGCCCATCATGCAAGCTTCACATACATCGGGTAGATCTAAAATTTCTGGTAGGTCTGCAATCATTCCACTTTTATGCAAGATTAGAGGAGAAAAGAAGGGTGCAGGAACACTTGGTCAACTATGCTTTGATGATAGAAGTGATCCCTCAAAGAACTAAGGTTTGGATGACCAAACCTCTCATGCCACAGCTTAGTGTTCTTCACATCTGTCGAGCACTGAAAGCTAAGACTTCGTAAATGTTGTTGCGCCGTGTACCTTTAACAACGACCTTCCCTTGAAGATCCAGAATCTGTGCACCATTCTTATCGAATTGAACTTTGAGGTCCCGATTCGTGATTGCAGAAACGGACGACAAGTTCCTCTTGATATCTGGCACATAAAGAACATCAGACAACTGTTTTACAACTCCATTTGAGTTGAGAGCAATCGTACCTTTTCCTTTTGCTGGACATTTTGCATCATTGCCGACTGCTACCAGGATGTCATTCCCCACCAGCTATAGAGGTATACCAATCCTTCCGACTGGTCATGCGGCGCGTTGCACCACTGTCAATGATCCACGGTTCATCTGCAGGTACATGAACTGCCTTCGTGCAAATCTCCTCAATTGCAACAAATAGCTCTACTGGTACGGCCTGCACGTTGTTGCTAGACTCTTTCTTTACTCCGTTCTTCTCATTTGCAATCTTCTTTCGGCACTCATTGTGCTTGTGCCCTGCCTTGTTGCAATAGAAGCACTTGATCTTCTTCTTTCTCTTTTTATCATCAGAAGAAGATGGGTTACCAGAGTCCTTACCCTTTCCTTTCTTTGATCCGGTCCAGAAAGCCGAATCTTCTCCAGTTCTCATCTTTTGACGCATCTCCTCCTCCAGAAGCATCGCGTTGAAATCCTCAAAGTTGAGGGGCGGATTTCTATTCTGCATATTCAGCAACATAACAAGACTGTCATACTTTGGTGGGAGAATCCGTATGCACCTTCGTGCTAGATTCTCGCTGGTGATGGTGACGCCAATTGCAGTCATCTGATCGCGCAGATTCTTCACCCTGGTGATGAACTTCTCTGCCGCTTTAGACTCAGACAACTTCTTGTTCGCGAGTTGAGTCTCCAGATTCTGCATCCGCATCTGATTCGTGGTCTCGTACTGATTTTTCAAGACCGTCCATGCCTCCTCCGCTGTGGTGACATGTTGAATTAATGCCATGATGGAATCACTAACACTACAGACAATAGAACACAGCGCATGTGCATTTCTTCTTGTCCACGCGAGAATCTCATCCGCAGTTCGTACTTTCTATCCTGCATTGGCTGGATCCAGCCTCACGTCCACCCTAGTAGTAGTGTCCCAAAGCTTGTATGCGCTTAGGATGGTCTTCATCTTGAACTTCCAGACTGGATAGTTAGAGCCGTCCAACTTTCCGCTTTCGCCGAACGGTGGGATTCACTGTCTTGCGGGCTGGGCCATCTCTCACAATCTGCTTGCAAACAGAAAACACACTACCAAATCTCGCTAGAGTCCAGGCTCTGATACCATGTAAGAAAATAATAATACGTCTGTGCTCAACAGATAACAGGATCTCTTATGCAAGAGAGAAAACAAGATAGTATGGAGAATCAAAAATTTGATTACTGTAGAACTGATACAATAGAATGGCGCTGCCTCCCAACCGTGCGCTCCTGTGAAAAAGCTTCGATGGCATGCTGGAAATAGTAGAAGACGGAGGCTGGTTGCTAAGGAATCAGGGTTGCTGTAGCCAGTGATCAAATGGGCTTCACGGGCTTGCTCTTATATAGCCACCAGTCATAGTCAGTTAGGCTCAATTGGGTGACCGACCCAGTCCGCCCAAGACGGTTGACTGGGGGTTGGTCCCGAAATAGGCCACTGACCATACGATAGAACCGGTGCGCAAAATAAAGCAACTGACCTATGGATATCGTTCGGCCCAAAGCCATCTGGGATCATCTAAGGCTCCAAACGAGCCCCGCAACTCGAGAGTGGGCGCCCTGAGAAATGCTCTGTCTACCCTCAGTGCGGTCAGTCAAGGGATGCCTTCCTGCACTTGGATGTAGCCTAGTTGGCGGTGTGCCAACTCTATATGAAGCTGTCCAGCCATCAGGCCACACATGGCCTCCATCTGGTGTCCAAACCAGGACCGGATAACCGAGCTACTCAAATGCCTTCTCCTCATATGGGGGGTTTACAAGTAGAGTTAGCTGGTTCCCGCGTAGTTACACAAGAGTGGAGCATTGATATCTAACAGTGAATACTGTTAACCAAGCATGGGTGAGACCACTCAAGTAACCCAAATCATGGGTGAAAAGTTGACAAAGTATAACTATAGTGCTTGGTCATATAGAATGGAAAATTTCCTCATGTGCAAAGGTGTTTGGGGATTGATCATGGGTGAAGATGAATGCCCGGAGTTGCCTTGGGATGGGACCCTTGGATGAGCTAAAATTGGAATATGAAACATGGGTTGACAAATGAAGAAATGTGTTGCATTGGATTTCCAAGTTATGCATTTTCGATACACTCATTCCTCACGTCAAGAAGGCTAGCACGCTTAAAGGAGCTTGGGATATCATTCACAAATTGTATGGCAAAAGCATAGAGGCAAGGAAAATTTAACTCAAGCAGTGCCTCCATGGAATGTGGAGAGGAAATAAAGCATCACGGACTATGTGGCTGAGACAAGGCAAATTATGAAAGATTTAGCCTCCATAAATTGCAATGTGGAAGATGACAATTTGGTGTTTATCACCTTGAATGGTTTAGGCCCTCAATACAAAATTTTACATACTTCTATTTCCATCAGAGGCCATATACCTAATTTTGACGAGTTGGTTGCATTATGCATGACGGAAGAGGTGAAGCTTGGACTCAAAGCCTCCACAAGTAGTGGAAGAGACAATTTGTTCTATCATTGGGGTGGAAGAGGTGATTTTAGAGGGAGAAGTGGACCCCCAAGAGGCTGTGGAAGAGCCTCATATGCCCCTCAAAACACTATGGATGGAAATGAGTTTGCTCAAAGAGGACATGATTTCATGCCAAAAGGAAGGGAGAGAGCCACATCCCATGGTAGAGGAAGAGCCACTCATACTCCACAAGCTAGAAATTGTCATTTTGTGGAAAATATGGGCACTTTGAAAGAGATTGTTATGCCAAGCGTAATGCCAGAAATAGAGGGCATGGTGGAAGACCACAATAAAATCATTATGTTGGTGGAAGAGAGCATGCATATGAGCATGGATATGGCACTCACCTCTTTAGTATGGAGCGTGTTATGAGTAGCATCATGTAAAGATTCCTCTTTTAGTGATGATTGTTTTAAAGATTCCTCTTCTAGTGATAATTGGTTTATAGATTCGGGAGCCACAGATCACATGACGCATCTGGTGAGTAGTTTATTCGCAAAGATGAAATGCCCAATGAAGAGTTTGTTTCTACAAGAGATGATACTATGCACAAGATTACTCATATTGGTGATATTCCCTTGAGGAATAAATATGGTGTGGAAAACACATTGAGAGATGTCTTATATGTTCCCACAATCACCAAAAATCTCGCTTCCATTGGTCAAATGGTTGATGAAGATCTTCAAGTGCACTTTAACAAGTTTGGATGCTTTGTAGAGGAGTTTCATAATGGCAAAATGGGCAAGATTGTTGTTGAAGGACAAAAGAGAGGAAGATTGTTCACATTTGATGCAGGAAAGCCCTATTTACAACAAGGTATGTAGGCCAATAATGGTGTCAAACAAGATCAAGAGGCTCAGATTTGGCACAAAAGACTTGGGCATATTAACTATAGACGTTTGAAGGAAATGCAAACAAAAGAATTAGTGAGAGGGACGCCCACATTTGGTCACTTAGATTTCAACCATGTATGCTCTGCATGCCAATTTGCCAAACAAACACGATTGCCATTTCCAAAGGGGGGGAGAATGAGTAAGTACCCTTTGGAAATAGTTCACTCAAATATTTAGGGACCAATGGATCATATAACACTCGGGGGAGCAAGATATTACATCTTCTTTATAGATGATTACAGCCGACTGACATGGGTCTATTTTTTGATGCCTTTCAAGTGTTTTGCCAATTCAAAACAATGATAGAGAAGGAGATTGGGTGTTATATCAAGTGCTTTCATACGGACAATGGTCGATAATATACGTCCTATGAAGTTGATGAGTTTCTAGATGCTCAAGGCATTAAGAGATGGGTTGCTTGTAGATACACTCCTCAACAAAACCCCATTGCAAAAAGGAAGAATAGGGTGATTGGTGACATGGCTAGAGCTATGATGGATGAGATGAATATGCCATTGAGTTTTTGGGCTAAAGCGATGCATACGGCCGTGTATATCATGAATAGAACACCCACGAATGCCATACATGGGTTGACACATTTTGAAAAGCTTTGTGGATACAAGCCAACCTTGGGTTATTTGAAAGTGTATGGCTGCATTTGTTATGTGCACGTGCCAAGTGGATAAGGAAGAAATTGGGGCCAAGGGATATCAAATGTGTATTTTTGGGATACCTGGTTGAAAGAAAGGGATACTTGAATTGTAGGATGCATTTGAGGGTGTGTATGCCTGAAATTGGATGCGTATGATGCCCAAAGCCTGGGATAAATTTTTTGTTTGAGAAGCCATTGCAAGAGCACATCTGGAGGCAATGTGGCCATTTTATGCCATAATATGCTCATTTTAAAAAAGTGAGAAAAGTCATAAGTGCATTAGTACATACTTGAATTGATGCTAATAAGTGGACTGTTAGTGTTCAAATTTGATGCTCTTGGATGCCTAAAGGTTGAGCAAGTATAAACGCTTGAATAAAGGTGTTGCATTGGATTTCCAAGTTATGCATTTTTGATACACTCATTCCTCACAGCAAGAAGGCTAGCACACCTAAAGGAGCTTGGGATATCATTCACAAATTTTATGGCACAAGCATGGAGGCAAGGAAAATTTATCTCAAGCAGCGCCTCCATGGAATGTAGAGAGGATATAAAAGCATCATGGACTATGTGGCTGAGATAAGGCAACTTACAAAAGACTTAGCCATTGCAGAAAGGAAGAATAGGGTGATTCATGACATGGCTAGAGCTATGATGGATGAGATGAATATGCCATTGAGTTTTTGGGCTGAAGCGATGCATATGGCCATGTATATCATGAATAGAACACCCACGAATGCCATACATGGGTTGACACATTTTGAAAAGCTTTGTGGGTACAAGCCAACCCTAGCTTATTTGAAAGTGTATGGCTACGTTTGTTATGTGCACGTGCCAAGTGGATAAGGAAGAAATTGGAGCCAAGGTCTATCAAATGTGTATTTTTGGGATACCTGGTTGAAAGAAAGGGATAAAGTGAAGTACAAATAGGATGGAATTGTGGAGAGATACAAGGCAAGTTTAGTTGCAAAAGGGTACACCCACACATATGGGTTGGACTATGATGTATTATGCTGACCAGGAATCCCATTTACCATGCAAGACAAAACACATAGAAGTCCACTATCACTATATTAGGAAGAAAGTGATAAGTGGCGAAATTGACTTGAGATATGTGAGGATAGATGCCTAGGTTGCGGATATCTTTATGAAGCCTTTGGGTAAATATAAGTTTCATATTTTTAGAGATGCTTTGGGTTTATGTGATGTACAAGCTCATGCTGAGCCTGAGGGGGGGATTGTTGATGTATAGACTATGGATATAGTGTGGAGTGTGGATATATAGGATGATGTGTGATCTTTATAGTATGGGTGTGAAAGGTCTTATGACCTTCTTGTATATGTGTGTAGAAGTAAAGGTAAGATTGAGAGTTGGCATCCTGGAATGAATGAAGAAGGTTCATGGGCATCTCTCTCCTCTTGCATTGTTGTGTGTTGCTTCGCCCATCACTCCAGAATTGCTCCATTTGAAAACCTCTCCTTAAAGAATAGAGTAGAAGTTAACAATCTCACACAAACATGGGAGGAAATAGATACACATGTTGTACACCTTCTATCAATATTTTAAAGAACATTACACAACACATACACCACCCTAAATATGGATTGCTATATGTCCATACTTCACACAATGACTTGGGTCACTTATGCATCTATAGAGAGCTAATCCTAATGGGTACTCCAACTTCTACAGTTCCGAACATCTATTCTACTAACAATCTACAAGCCAAATCAATTGCAATCGCTTCCTGATTTTCTGCACAAAATTCCTATCACTAAACCTTTGTCCCTCCTTGCGCTTCATCTCTCCTATTTTACTTCTCCTATTAATTAGTCTATCACGTGCCCCACAAACTCAATTAACATAAGCTAGGCTAAGTTAATTAATTCAATTAAACCTAAGCTCAGCTTCCCTGTGCCGCTCTGCGTCTCACCTCCTCATGGGCCAATGGTGGCAGTAAGCTTTTTCTGTGTTGTAGTTTTGAGCAGCTTTGATTTTTGGACCATCTTCCTTGTTGCCATAGCTTGCAACCTTCTTCTCCTTCGCCAAAGTTGCAATTGCAAGCTTCTGCCATAGCTCACAACCTCCTTCTTCCTCATCGCCATAGCTTCTCAACTTCCTTCCTCCATTGCCATAGCTTCACCTTCTCCCCTCCATCTCCCATATGCCCTCTCCGTCTCTCAAATCCACTCCCGCCATAGCTTCACTTTCTACCCTCCATAGCCTCCCATTTGCCCTCTTTGTCTCTCCAATCCAGTCCCTCACCCTCCCTCTTGCCTCCATGCCCTCACTGCTCACCCTCCCCATTACCTCTGTCTGCCTCTGCCTCTTCCTGCGTTTAGCCCCTCACTCAGCCTCTCCCCTCAACTCCCTCACCCCCTCCCTTACCTATTTACACTTAACGAAAGACTTCGAGAGCGCAACACTGCCACATGCACTTTCTAGAATCTTCATCAAAATCGAGCCTTCGGCCTTAGGATAATTTGGCCCTATGGTGATTAATGCACCTTCACTTAGAACAACTCCTACATCCTGACCAACACAAATGCCCATTTTCCAATCTTCTCAATCTCAGTCAAAGGTAGGTATCACAAATCGCAATCTCAATGTCTTCTTGGATCTATGGAAATATGCCTCGAAATTCATGTGATAGGAGCTATGGTGAAAATCTTTGCTTTTTGAGGGATCATTTCCGTCCTTTAAAAACTAACTTTTTGAAGTACGAACTTGCTTTTGCCAAAACAACCCCTCTGCTTCAAAAATAGAGCACAGTTACGAATTTGCATGTTTTTTAAATAAAAATAACCCCAGAAAATCAACCCTATTTGGAGGCCCGTATCTTCCAAATGGTGCGGAATCTAAATTCGGCCAACAGAAGACTTTAAACCGTCTCGTGATTCCATACAACATTGGTTCTAGGCCTCAAAACTGCACTTGAAAATCCTACACATAAATCCATGCAAAAAAAGGAGTCTAAAGTGCTTTTTCCATATCTTCAGGCTGTTATTTCTTCAACTAGATGGTTGAATCACAAAATTTGCAAAGAATCAAACTTGTAGCCAGTAAGAGATCCACAACTCTCTCATAGAGACTTTTCTAAAAAAATATAATCTTCCCATACATGTTGCTCTCTCAAAACTTGTCACTACTAATGTTTGATGACAAAAATATCCAAAACTGCAAGCACAAAACATGAAAGCAAAAATAATAGAATGTAGTGAGCTGGAGCCTCACAGTCATACACTTTGATTTGTTATATTTTTCTTTTTTAGTTTTACAATTCAAAAAATCCCAAAATATTTTGTGCACCCTACATATTGAGTACATCAATTTGAGAGCGGACATTAGAGCATAGATTGCACTCCTAGGTGGAAATTTTCCACTTGGCCTAAGTCAATTGTCTAAGGGACCTACTCTTTCTTCTTCATTTCAATATGGTGTACAATTAGTCATTCTGTGCGTGTGCACACCTCTCTCTCTCTCTCTCTCAAGAGTGGTTAGCCACCAAATTATGACGCTACAGCTCCATAGTTAGGAAGTTTCTATATTAAATTTGCAGGTTGTGTGACCTTGTAGATTTCTGGGGCATACTTGTGCGCCAAGGGCCTAGAGGGGAAAAAAGACGTGAACCTTGAGAAGAAGAGGGCAACTGATGAACTCTAGATGTGCACAATGGGTTTAGGGTGATCAGGAAAGCCGACCCTAAAACAAAAAACGATAAGATGTAGTGTCAAAATTGAGATGGTGTCATCCAATTGAGTGTGTCTTGTAAGCAAGCATGGGCTATTACTTGGTTTTGCATTGATGGAAGATCCTCCCAAGGACTTTAAGGGAATTGGGATTAGGTGTGACGTCGAGGAGTAAGTGAAGGTTGTAAGGTTCAAGCAATAATAATAATTCACACTACCAAACTGCACCAACCTTGTTTCGAGTAGGTGGGGATAAGCTTGTAAAGCTTATTGATATTTTAGCTACCTAATTCAGGGAAGAAAGAGGGAGAGAGAGAGAGAGGGAGAGAGAGAGAGACAGGGAGGGTTGAGCTGAATCCTGATGGATTTGATAGTAGATGGTGAGGCAAGCATTCCGTCACTTATACGCAAGGCATCATCATCGAGATAAGCGAACGCATCTTGATTAGGATTTCTCTTGGGTGGTAGCAGCAAAGTGAATTCGGGAGGTATAGATAAACAGAGCTTGTAGAGTTTGCGTTCGAAAAGCAGATAAATTTGCGGTGGCTGTTTGATTCTTTGCAAGTCCATCTTGCACGAGGTGCCAATTCTGTTCCGTCGAAGGTTGTTTTCTGCTGAATAGAGTGAGGGAGAGGAGTACTTTTTCTGTTGAAGAGAGAGAGAGAGAGAGAGAGAGAGGAGGTGCCAAGGCTGAATAGAGAGAGAGAGAGAGAGAGAGAGAGGGAGAAGAGTACTTTTTCTGTTGAAGAGAGAGAGAGAAAGAGAGAGAGAGAGAGAGAGAGGAGGTGCCAAGGCTGAATAGAGAGAAAGAGAGTGGAGGGAGTCTCACTAAAAGGCTAATTGGTGAGAGTGGCATTTGAGGTCAATCAGAGGGCGAGCAGACAGCAATGTCTCATCAGCAGCCAATTTGGTGAAACACACTATCATTTTTTGGGTGAATTATGATAATTCGAGGGGCTGTATGATTCTCGTGCCAAGGTGGTTTTCTGCTGAAAAGAGAGAACGAGAGTTTGACACAGAGAGAGAGAGAGAGAGAGAGAGAGAGGAGTGCTCGCCAAAAGGCGGAAACAACAGAATTGGTCAATGTTGCAATCAGAAATGGGCTCATCAGCAGCCACCACAAAAAGCTTTGGTGAAATGTATACACTCTCATTTTTGGTGAAATACACTCCATCTTGAAAGCTCTTCTTCGCTCCTTTCTTTCATTCTCTGTCTCACCAACCCAACAGCCCATCCCTTCTCTCCCCCTGCTTCAATTGATGAGCTTGCAAACGTCATCCTCCCTTGCTCCCTGTGTATCTTCTTAGGGGTCAGAGCTTTGCAACCATCTCTTTTGCTTAAAGTAACAACTTCAACTCTCTCTGTTTCTGCCTGTATGTTTCTCCAGCATCAAGCCTTGAGCTCTCCCTCTTGAGCGCTGCAGCAGAAACCTCTCTCTCTCTCTCTTCTCCAATTCATCTTCCACTCTCCATCTCCTCTCTCATTCATTTCTGCCTTCATACAGCCTCCACCTTGAGCTCGTGAGCGCACCCCAATTTATCCTTCCCTTCCCAGCCTCCCCTCCATTTCTCATCTGCCCCTGCATGCCCATGGCTCTATCCGCCTTCTCCTTCCCCCCCTCTGCCCGTGACCTTTGCTTCATCATCCCCTTCTCCATCGCCGTCTCGCTCCTCCTTGCTCAGCTCCTCCGGCGCAGATACCGTCTGCCTCCCGGCCCTCGACCCTTGCCCTTCGTGGGTAATCTCTACGACATTGCTCCAGTGAGATTCAGGTGCTTCTGGGAGTGGTCCAAAAACTATGGCCCTATCATGTCTGTTTGGTTTGGTTCTATTCTAAACGTGGTCATCTCCTCGGCCGACCTTGCAAAAGAGGTTCTTAAAGACAAAGATCAGCAGCTCGCGGCCAGAAATCGGACGAGAGCTGCGAATCTGTTCAGCAGAGACGGACAAGATCTTATTTGGGCAGATTACGGACCTCACTACGTCAAAGTTAGGAAAGTGTGCACGCTGGAATTGTTCACCCCAAAGAGGCTTGAAGCTCTTCGACCCTTCAGAGAGGAGGAAGTTGCTGCAATGGTGGAAAGTATATTCAAGGACTGCGGTGGAAAAGGTGCGAGCTGGCAATATGACCACTCCGTCTGCGCCCCCCCCCCCTCTCTCTCTCTCGCCTCACACACACACACACACACACACAATCGATTGGAAACTGCCTGATTATTCTAAAGAATAACGTACTGCAATGAACATTTATATCATGCGTGAGTGACTAACATCTAACTAATTCACCTGGTTTGTGAGTGTAGGCGGAGAACAAAAAACTATCGTCTTAAAGAAGTATCTCTCAGCTGTGGCCTTTAACAATATCACGCGTATTGCGTTTGGCAAGAGGTTCGTAGATAACCAAGGGGCTATCGACCCACAAGGGGTGGAGTTCAAGGAAATCATTGGACAAGGAATGAAGCTTGGGGGATCTATCAAAATGTCTGAATTCATTCCTTCGATAAGGTGGATGTTTCCCCTACAAACGGAAGAATTCTTGAAACATGGGACACGGAGGGATAACCTGACGAAAGTCATAATGCAGGAGCACACTCTTGCGAGAGAGACGAGTGGTGGAGCTAAGCAGCACTTTGTGGATGCTTTACTCACATTACAGAAGCAGTATGATCTCACGGACACACATATTATAGGACTGCTCTGGGTAAGTGGATGTATCTGCTATTTTCCATTGCTTGCGAAGTTAAATTAAGCACGCCAGGCCTGCTTTGTGTCTGTTCCACTAAAAGCAATTGTAAATATTTGTTCAGGACATGATCACAGCAGGCATGGATACGACAGCCATCTCTGTAGAATGGGCTATGGCAGAGCTTGTTCGTAATCCACGAGTGCAGCAGAAGGCCCAGGAGGAACTAGACCGGATGGTAGGGATGGAAAGTGTCGTAAATGAAACAGATTTTTCAAAGCTACCTTACCTTCAATGTGTGGTGAAGGAGTCATTGCGATTACATCCACCAACACCACTGATGCTTCCTCACAAGGCAACAGAGGATGTGAAAGTAGGTGGATATGACGTGCCCAAGGGGACTGTGGTGCATGTGAATGTATGGGCCATTGCACGCGATCCAGCCATATGGAAAGATCCTCTGGCATTTCGACCAGAGCGATTCCTGGAGGAGGATGTAGACATAAAAGGGCATGATTATAGATTGTTGCCATTTGGGGCTGGAAGGAGAGTCTGTCCAGGAGCCCAGCTGGGTCTGAATTTGGTGCAGCTTATGCTTGCTCGCCTGCTTCACCAATTCTCCTGGTCGCCTCCAGAAGGGGTGAGGGAAGATGACATTGATATGAGCGAGCGACCGGGAGTTGTGACATTCATGGCCAAGCCCCTGCAAGCAGTTGCACAGCCTCGCTTGCCTGCTCATCTGTATAAGACATAGCCTCACTTGCCTAGACCGTGCAAATGAGATTGGGTATCAAAGTGCTTTATTTAACTGTCAGCATCATCAGAAATTTTATCAGAGCTTAAAGCTTCTGCAGAATAGTCTACAAAGGAGATTGGGTATCAAGATGCTTTACCTATCTGTCAGCATCATCAGAGATTTTATCAGAGCTGAATTCCTCAAGCTTCTGCAGAATAGTCCCATCTTTGCACAGGGATGGATCATGGCTTACTCCATATTGCTGTAAGATAAGACTTGCCAACATGTTCTTTTATTTCTTGAGATAGATACATAACAAAAGTGTATGTACTTACGTACTGGTCCAGGGACTACAGTGCTTGGTTCTCGGAATAACGGTAGCAGGTACAGAGTTTATAGCTCCTTTGTATTGGACAAGCATCCGTGAGTGTTTGTAATCTTTGATAATTTTCTGCATTGAGAAGGTGTCATAGTACCAACTGTTGTTCTGATCCTGTTGAGACGCCAGGTAATCAGTCTGTTTGTGACAAGTGTGTGGTGCATGGTGATGACCTGAAGGTTCATAATGCACACATGCTCAATCGTATTACATTGCTCCTTAGTTCAACAGCCCATACTGATTATAATCTATGCAGAGCGATTGATTATAGAAGACCAAAGCGGCTTCATGTTAGCACAGAATTTGCACAAATACCTGCAGGATAAGAATGGGATGCATGGGTGGTTGTGTAAGTAGAGTGGTCTAAAGAGGAGCAACCCTAATATATTGTTGGCAGAGGTAATTAGGGAAGGTGAGAAGTGGAGGCTGTCAACAATAACAGGGTTGGGGACCCTCCAGCTGTGGCTAGAGGTTGGGATGAGGTATGTTGAACAATTCAAAGGGCCCAACCAGGTATGTCAATGTGCATGTTTTGCAAGCCTATGCTCCTGGAATACCTTGATGAGACAAGCTGGTCTGCTATGTGTTTCTTTCTTTGCACTTTCATTGCTTGCAAGTACCGAAGGTCACTCCCTACTCAAGGCCAACAGCATAACGAAACTCTCCCAAATGCCCTCGAGTTGATGGTATGCATGGGATTATAAGTAACATGCTCTTTCAAGCTCAACTCTTCCTATCTCTGGACACGCTCTCCTGCTTATTTGCTTCCAAATCTTTTACTAAGTGCACGAATAGGCACTTACTAAAAACTCTCAACTCCTCAACCAGTGGGTATAATCTATGAGGTGCTACCTCATGATGAAATACTCTTATGCTTTCACCCCAAGCACGAGAGAAAAGACTTAGGAGCCACACCTTTGACTTTAACCTTTGAGTGTAGAAATGAGTAAACAAGCTCACTGAAAATTTTCAACAAATGATTAACTGCAAGGAAGTCACAGGCATGCATACCAGAGAGCCCGAGGAATCAATCACTCGAAACCAAACATTTTAATAATGTCTCCTATAAAGTTGGGTCCAGTCCCCTGGATATTGCCAACAATTTCAGATTTCTAGGCACTTGTCGCAGTTGTGGTGTGCTCTTGATCACAACAAAAAAGTAGGATGAGAGTTGTTAAAAATTGTATTTCCACCATTTTTCAAAATGCCATATCGATATTGTTGCCAAGTTGCTCAGCATGCAGGCACGATGTTTGATAAATATGAGCAACAAGTTGGACGTTTGAATTGATATAAAGTGGTATTCCTATTGTGTTGACTTGCATACTCCCGTACATATTGAAGAGTATAAGTAGATGGTTACAAAGTTGAGCTGATTCAAAATTAGCTACATGCATTCTTGCCTAGAGATTATTTAAACTTATTGCTTAGCAATAAAAAAGTGTGCATTGCTCTTTAGTCTTTATATTGAATATATCTTGTAGAACTAATCCTCCTTTGAAGTTGCAATTGACAAAGACCAAGTTGATGTCAAAGGTGTGAGAACTTGTCTAGGGAAAGTGGCTTGGTGTAGATATCTATGACTTGGAAAAAAGTTGGATAGTGAACTATGTCTATCTCTTCATTGAGGAAATTTTCATGAAGTGATATGCAATTCAATGTGTTTTGTGCTAGCACGAAATACACCTATATTGTTAGAATCAAGCACTAAAGGGTCTCCAAAAATAATCTCAATCTATGATAGAAGCCTTTTGAACCAGATTGTTCACATGTAGCATTGGTGGGTCCTTTGTGCTATACTTTAGCGAAAGACCAAGGCGATTGTTGGTCCGTTCTTGCTTGCGTATCCATGGAAGAGTAAGTCGGATGACTTGGCATAATGCAATCCATAATCCCATGTACCATGCAAGTATCTGAGTGCTCTTTTTGTTGCAATAAGGCGAGTCTTCTTAGGACTCTCCATGAACTGAAGGAGCACACCAACTACATAAGAGATGTTGGGCCTATTGATTGTTGAATAGATCAAGCTATCAATGATCTGTTTGCATTGATGAGGATCTGAAGTTGGAGAGTTCCCAAGGGATGACAATTTGATGCTGCTTTCCATAGTTTGATGCATGTATCATGCCTCCATATTTCTATTCCAAGAAAATCATGGGGTTCTCCCATGTCCATGTTAAATTCCAAAATGAGCTAACCTTTTGCTTCAGCCTTGAGATGTCTATTGGAATCAGAAATGATCAAATCGATGATGATGTATGCAAACAAGAAGGATGTCTTCTTGTAGTATTTTTGATGGTGAAGAGTGGATCTGAATCGAATAAGTTGCAAGGCGGATGCAAGAAAGTGATAGTGCATTCTGTGCACAGTGCGCCTATTTCAAACCTTAAAGAGATTTCTATAGCTTGCAGATTTTCTTTTCCATATGAGGTGGTATCAATTTTCTCATTTTGGAAGACTTTCACAAGTAGTTTTTTAGGGCGTGAAAGAGATAATTTTTATTGGAGGGAAAATGTTTAGGAGCTAAAAAAACTTCATGATCAAACGTGGTGGTGGTGGTGGGACATGTGCCACTTCTCTCTCTCTCTCTCACACACACACACACACACACACACTTTTTTTTTTGGGGTGGAATCTCTCTCTCTCTCTCACACACACACACACACACACACACACACACACACACAGAGTAATACTTTGCAATTGTACTAATTCGATTGGAAGAGCTTGGGTGGTATCCTCAATAGGTAGCTCTCTCTCTCTCATGCTCTCATGCTCTCTCATGCAAGGTCATCAGAGAACTAGTAGGTTGCTAGGTCTATCATGTAACATGCCTCTTTTCCCTCAATTTTTTGTGCTAAATGAAAAATCCTCTGCGAAGTAAGCTGACAAAGTCTTCTACCTCCCTTGATGACTCTGGAATAGACTATACTTGAATTCTCTACCGAAGAAATAGAAGAAGCAGGTCGACGGGGTAAGGATGTGTGGTATAATTCTGCCTTCATAGCATTATCATCCACAGAGCGTCTTCCACAAGAACGGCCATGGTTTTTATTCACCATGGAGATTTTCTGAATCTATAACAATAGCAAAACGGAAGGAACTTGGGAAAGGTTTAGTGTTTCGAAAGGAGCATGGGTGCTCATGCAACCTAGCAAAAGAAAAAGACCCCAGAAAAAAAACATTTTCTTGGCATCATGGAAGGGAAGAGTACGAGATTTTAAAATCACCAGAGGGAAGATATCGGTGAAAGAAGTTTTGATTCAGCATGTGTACATGCATAAAGAACTTGTCTTATGAGACTATCCAAATGATCTTCCGCAACACAGGCCTAATTGTATATTTTTCTATTGTGGTTTTTTTCTTTACGAGGTGTATGGATTTTTAAGATGAAGCTTTCTTTCTTTGCTTATTGAGATTCTTGTGTTATTTTATTTCAGATTTATACCCTTCATCGTTATGAGACATGGCAAAACATCGATTGTATTCTGGGATTTATAGATGTTCTGCATGGATCGATAGGAGAACAACAATACCAAGGTCGATGTGCAACAGAGCTAGCTCAATCGGGTATATTTTTTACTGATCATTTTTATCAGTTGTCGGACACTGCTAACACACATGGTGTGTTAAGGAAACAAGACCTTTCGGCATGGAATTTAGTGGATTGGCCTCACCCACATTCTAGTGTTACAGAGGCATATAGGGCCAAGCTTTTCAAAGAAGTACAGAAAGCTCTGAGGCCCAATATTGCCACAAGGATAATAAAAATTTCTTTATGCATGCCTCTCACAGTTTTTGTGGACTTGTTTAATACCTTTCCAGTGAAGGTTTCAAAAACAATGTTCACAGTTAAAGCAACAAGTTCGGCATGCATGCCACAATTTTTGGATAAAGGTTGGGATAAGAAGACATGTAGTTCAGGGTTTTGTGAGGTTGTCCAACCTTCTATGCAACTGAAGTACATGGTTGCATCACAAAATTTTATTTTTTCTTTTTATTATAAGCGCAGTCGAATGCTAGGCACAAAACTAGTCCCAATGGATCAAGATGAAGATTCTTTTGGTGCAGAAAATAAACTTCTTGATATTGATGTTGTTGAGAATGGTGATGTGCTAGTCAATATCTCATTAAGAGAATGTTACTCCCTAGCTAGATTGCGCAATGACATTCTATTTGAGACAGAAGGTTCTATTTCAAACGACTTTTTATTTATCTACAACAATAAAAAGGTACACCATCTAATTTATCCTAGTCTCATTAAGCACTGCTATTAGTTTACTTTACCCTATTGATTCATATTGCTTTTTTGCAGTTGCTCAAAAGAAGAGAGAGCTCAATAAAATGCAAAGACATTGAAAATTTGAAAATTGAGATAACACAGACTCTATAAACAAAGGCTTTATATTCAATCAAGTAAAATTTTGTATAGAAGTGTTTAGTTGTACATGTAGAACATATTCCTGACATCCATTTTCTATTTATGTACAGCTTGATCCAGAGGCTGCTCTACATGGTCCAAGCTCTCCCTATCATCATTTTTTGGAGAATCTGTTTTCTGCTGCTCCATCCTGTCCTGTACAGTATGTTGGTGCTGCTCCATTGTCTCCTCTACTGCCCCAGGAGCATCTGTTTGCTGCTGCTCCATCTTCTCCTCAACAACATCAATAGTAAGTCCTTGCTCCTGTGGCTTCTCCTCCTCAGCACTAGGTCCTTGTTCCTGTGGCACCACATCAGCTTCATCTGTGGCATCAAGGTGTATGATACCTTCTTGTACTTTAGAGCTCTCACCCAACTCGACAGTAGCTGGTACAATAAGTTTGGGGGAGGCATAGCTAAAAAACCTCCAAATTGTATGAGCTCTGAAATTATATACATAGTTTGAGCTGAAGCTATCTTCTTTCATCTACAATGGCATATGATGATTTAGAACACTTTGTATCATTATCAATTATCTTCAAGCTAAATGAAAATTATTTTTTCTTACAAGATCTAGCTGTTTTTTCTCAAAATAGCTTGAAAGTAGATATTTGGCACTGATCAGCACTCTCCATCTGCAGCTACTTGAATCATCTTGTTGTGGTGTCTGTACAGTTGGAAAGATATGTTAGAAACTGTTAACATTTGAACAAAACAAAATTATTCAATAAGTTCAAAGGCATAGCATGAAATAGACATCAGTAGAGGGAACGACTTTTTACTCTAGATTTATTGGCTCTATTGAATCCAAAAGAGAGACATTAGGAGGACAGTGATCCAATGCATCTAGAAGCCTTCTAATACAACTGCAATACATATAATTTAGTTAGTATGATATCAAAATAATGAAGTTTTAAGTTCAAAAAGCACACACAACACTTACAATTTCAGCTCTCTGTGTGTGTTTTTAAGAGAGTTGAATATAAAGCATTGCTTCTGCTGGATGTCAATAGAAACAAAACTCCAGTGGTCACTGCATAAGGAAAAAAGCATTAGGAAATCAAAGGCTACAAGAGTTCTCAATCTTAAAGAAGAATCTTAAAAGAAGCAGTCACCCACATACCTATTATGGTATGGAAGTAGCAAAACATCGATAACTTCAAAATTACAGTGTCTGAACCAGTTGGAAATACTGATGGGAGTTTCCTTTGCATCTCTTAACTTAGAAGAAATGGCAGGATCAATAATATGACTGTATGCTGTACAGAGGGGTTAAGCCATCTTCTCATCATGCTGCATAAGACCAAAAAATAATTAGGGTAGGGTATACAGGAGGTACAAGGAGGATTGTTTTGCAAAAAATGTAAAATAATAGACACTTACTAGAGCATTGCAAGAATGATAGTATCTGAGCAATACTCATTCTTATGAGCCAATGCTGCCAAGCATGGTTTTGTCAAATCAACATCATTCACTGAAAATTCATCCTCAATATGGATAACTATATTAGGGCCCAGCTCCTGCAACCTTCTATGTATCTGCAGCTCCCTCTTTCCAGTCTCCACATCTATAACAGATTTTGTTTCTTTTATCTACTGCTTCAGTGACTCCTCATAAGTAGCCTTCCCTCTGGTGTTCTTTGAGTGGGTTACTTCAACAACCTTAACCTCATCTACCTTCAACTTCCTTGTAGGTGGAATTAATAATATGTCTCTCATCTTTATGTCCTGCCATTCCACAGGATGAACAAGCTTGTCATACCTCCATCTCACTCTGGACAAAGTGTTGAAGTCTTTGGCCATCAAAGTCACCCTGTGAGCATGGGCTGCTACCAGCATTACATCTTCAAAATATTTTTCCAAGTAATCCTCTGCCATTTCCTGTAAGGAAAGAATGGCAGTCCTGTTCCACCTGAACCCAAGGTGCCAACTATCACATATTTCTCTCACCAGTCTTTGAAAAGGTGCTTTGGGGATTGCAAAGCCTATAGCTTTCTGTTGCTTCCTGATCTCCCTTAGCACACCTGCACCATGATTCAATCTCTTGGCCTTTTGCTTGAGCAGGCTCATTGGCTTACCCTTCCTGCCATGTGCAGCTCTTCCCTTTGGAGGCACACTAAATTTCTTGGTACCTGCCCCAGTTGCTGTTGCTGCAAGCCCTGGCCCTTTGCCAGCTTTCCTTGCAATTGACTTGGTTCTTGCCATCACTCTGACAAACTACATACAAAGCAATGGAAAGAGATTACAGCCATGGAGAACATGGTATGACACAAAAAGGCAATCACAGGGGTGGATGAAGCAACATTGAAAATTTTGCAATAAAACGTGATATGAGGAGTTTGAAATTCCTAACAGGTCCAAATCGCGTTTTCCTGCAAATTCCTGAAGTGACATGCTGGTGCATTCCTACAGTGATTTCTCTGTCTTTACAACTAAATACAATATGAATGGAGTTTATGCAAGAAGAGTACAGCCATGGATAACTATGGAAGTCACAAAACCAGAATGACAGGGGTGGATGAAGCAACATTTAAATATTTGCAACAAAACACAATTTCGGCTGTTTGAAATTCCTAAGGCCTTCTCCTCACGTTTTCCTGCAAATTCATGAGGCAGCATGCTGGAATATGCCTTCAGTCATTTGAAGGTGTTTGCATGTCCATGCAGGATGGATTGAGTCTATGGAAGGCAAGAAGTGTGCACAGATTGAAGGAAGAACCCATAAGTATAGTTTTACCCTCACATGCAATTATGACACTTGAAGATCTGCATTCCTACAGTGATTTCTCTGTCTTTACAACTACATAAAATATGGACTGAGTCTATGCATTTCCATGCAGGATGGATTGTTTCTATGGTAGGCAAGAAGATTGCAGAGACTGAGGGAAGAACCTATTAATACTGACCTGAAATCTATCTGTGGGTGTGCTGTGCTGCTGATGGGTACCCTGTGCTGGGGATGAACCTGTGCTGCTGGTCAGGATGCTGATGTTGCAGAGTATGGAGGTAGGGAGGTAAGAGAGCTGAGACTGGAGGGCAAGAGGGCTGAGACAGGATACCACAAATAAGTGCAAAATACAAATAAGGCAGCTACTAAATCCCACACGTGTGGAATGTAGTCGTTTTTCACACGTGTGGATGGGACCCAGATCTCTTGGAGTTTGAAACTTGGCACATGTGAAAGGTACACTTTATGTCTTGGAACTTGTGCCATTCATGATTTCATAATCAATTCCACAACCACTCTTCCCTCCCCTGCCTCCCAATCTTTCATCCCTGCCAGGACCCTCGCATCTTCCTTTTCCTTCTCTCTCTGATCCTTTCCTACCCAGCACACTCCATCCAGACTGCAACCTGCCTGAAGACTACTACCACTGCCAGATCTCCAAGTTACCTAGAGTGCAGAGTTCAAGCTAGTGAAAGAGCAGGAGATTCACTAGTGCAACTCCAACAGCATGGAAAAGGAAAAAAAAGGTCAGAATTCTAGATTGTTTTCAATGTTTTTTGACATATATTTCTTCCATCCATTGGATTTTTGATGTCCAAATGTCTTCACTCAGCTCCACCCTTCTTGTTACATATTCAATTGATACTGTCCAAGAATGTGGTAAATCACCCAGGAATTTGATTGGAGATGGATATGAATAGAACCTAGAAATTTGCAACAAAATGCGAGGAGAGTGGTTTATACATCTCTAGGTAGCCCATATCGCATTTTGCTGCAAATTCCTGTTGTTGACACATTCCTCATGAAAAGCTTTACTCAGCTCCAGCCTTTCTCTTGCATATCAAATCATACTGTCCAGGAATCAATGAGATGAACCTAGTGTTTGATTTGACATGCATATCAACAGAACTAGAGAATTTGCAACAAAATGCGAGGAGAGTGCTTTATATTTTCCAAATGGTCCCCCATCACGTTTTCCTGCAAATTCCTATGTCTCTTTTGGTTCTCACTTCTACCTCATTGTTTTGCTATCTTTGGCCCTGTGGAATTCTTCCTTGATGATGAGAAATGTTTTTGCTTTGGAACAGTTGACTCCCAGGCCCCACCTTTCAAGAGGAAGCTGGACTTTTCTGTTGCTATTATTAGACCACAGCAATCACCAGGTGAGTCATGAGAGCTCATGAAGGAATTATCTGGTGATATCCTATGCATTCACTGATTGACATAGTTCCAGGGTCTTCACCTCCAAATAGACCCCCATATAGAGTTAGTCAATCTCAACAAGATGTTGGTCCTTACTACTTCTTTGACCTTCTGTCTCAGCTCCAGAGGATACACCATATCAAAATCACACTTCTCTCATATGGCCACAATGCATTAAACATTTTGTACTACAATTAAAAACCATTGAAGCAATAAGAATGAAAAGAAATTATGGGGATTGTGACCATGGTGCTGCATATTATAGGTAAAGGTCAAATTAAGAAGTAATAAGCCTATATGTACATCACATACTAAGTTACTCTTACAAACTCTTATGTTGGGAACATATTCCTGTCAAATTCCATGGCAAAAGATTATAGACTACAACTTAGTGTATTTTTTAATGCTCTTCTCAAACCTAAGTTGCATTAATTCACACGATTTTTTTTTAATTAAAAAAAATGCTTGAATTTGTATTTTTTACGATTTAAAATGCTTGAAGCATTTTTTCCCATTTTATTTGTATGAATAACTAGCTATTCGTATGAATAACTTTATTCGTACAAATAATAGCTATTTATTCGTATGAATAAACGCAGTATAAAAAAAGAACCATTCTTATTTTTGGTATTCATATGAATACTTTCACCTACCTTCCTTGAAACCTCAGCTACTTGCTTGCTAGCCCTGCTACCTCTTGCTTGCTTTTTTCTCCCTTGTTTGCAACTGGCACTCATCTCTCTTGCGAGAGTTGTGTATTGTAGTCTTTTTTAATTAATTGATGATTGTTTTGTTTTGTTTTGTGTTTTAGACTGGCACTCATCTCTCTTGCGAGAGTTGTGTGCTGTAGTATTTTTTAAGGAATTAATATTTGTTTTGTATTGTGTTTTGGGGACTGGCACTCATCTCTCTTGCGAGAGTTGTGTGTTGCAATCTGTTTTTATTAATTAATGTTTTTTTTGTATTGTAGTCTTTTTTTATTTATTAATGTTTGTTTTGATTTATTTTTTACACTTGCACTCCTCTCTCCTACGAGAGTTGTGTGTTGCAATTTCAATTTCTATATAAATAATTATTTTTTATTTGAGGTTGGTACTCATCTCTCTCAAGAGAGTTGTGTGTTGTAGTCTCAGTTTTTTATAGACAGGTTTGTTTGTAGGATCTCTTGGGCTGGCACTCATCTCTCTTAAGAGAGTTGTGTATTGTAGTCTAAGCTTAGTGATGTTTTCATAGATGCTTATTCTAGCACTCATCTCTCTCTTGAGAGTTGTGTGATGCAGTCTAAGTTTAGAGATGTTTTCATAGACACTTATTCTAGCACTCGTCTCTCTCTTGAGAGTTGTGTGATGTAGACTAAGTTTGATATCATGCGATGTGCTCATAGACACTTAGTATGGCACTCAACTGTCCCTTGATAGTTGTGTGTTGGAGTTGAAGCCTAGTGTTAGATGTGAAGACCATGGTTAGTAAGAGTTACACACTCAATGTCACACAATAACATGATTTTTTATGATTTTATATAGTCTTTTACATGAGTTGAGTTTAAGTTGAGAGGTTATACCTAGGTCATTTTTGGAATTTATTGCATTGTTAATTGTTATGGTTTAGTCAGTTTTTTATTGCACATGGCCCTGAATTCTTTTTTGAATTCTGTGTTGCAGCTTGTTGCATACTAAATGGCTCACGCGGGTGAGAAGAGAAAGTTTCAGCATTCTGATCTCAATAAGACTTAGAGGAAGGTGCTGAAAAATAAGAATGCGCACTTCTTAATAAATGTTGATTAGGATATCATTGAGATAGCTTTCAACAATGGTGGAAGCGGTGTACAAAACTTGGCTAGGACCATAGTAGAGTGTGGAGCGAGGACCTTGCGTAAACGATTTCCAAATGTATTTCTAGTAGAATCTTTAGATCAATTCATGCACCACTTCACCTTGGAGAGTCGACAATGCCTTGGTCAAATAGATCGAGACATCACCTCTTATGATGCGAAGTGGGAGGGTCCCGCTGTAGAAGCCAAGGTCGCATACATTGAGAATGCGTGGCAAGGTTTCAAAGGCAAAGGAGCTGCATCCCTTTATCATTGCATCCACTGTAGCCATAAGCATCACTGCAGCCACGCCATGCATATGCACCAATGCATCCACCACAACCTTCCTTCTCTCGTATCCCTTTTCCCCAAGTTCTTCCATACCCACAAGCAATTACTCCACTTGTTCCACGTCTCCCATCACATGCATGCCCAAATTTTGCAACTTCTTTTGCATGTCTGTTTATGCCTCCTACCGCACGCGTTGACCAGTTTCCCTCCATACTTGCTTGCACCAAGAATGCACAATCCATCTGCACGTGTTGATAGGGTGCCCTCTTCATCATTCTCACCCTCATACTCGCCTGCACAAGCACCACCCGCATCACATGGCCTGCATGAATGTGCACAAGTGGCAACACCCATGCGACCCATACTGCTTCAATGACGTGACATTCGATTCACACCCAGTGCAGCTGTGGGCACAAGCACACACGAAACTGTCAGCATGTGCAATCTTCTTGTCGCACCATTTGATCCATGTACAATTTATGCCTGTAAGGTGCTGAAGCATTCTGTGCCTACCAATGCATTGAAGGAAAAAAGCCTTCAAGGAAGCCACATGCATGGGCAAGGGGACGAGCATTTTCTGAGCGTCTCAGCGAAGGAAACAAAAAGCTTCCAACTATTCAAAGATATGGCAAAAATGGATCAGAAGAAAACATAGTTTCACTTAGAAATATGCAAAGTATTATAGCAATGCCTATTTTATACACAAATCTTTACGTGAATCTTTGGGAATGGTGAGAACATAATGGGATAGCTTTTGAAGGAACCCACATGTAGAGTAGACTTCTCTATGAAAATTCCCTTATGATCCTTCTTACAACTTTTACTTAATAGGGGGTGACATTGAAAAACTCTCTCAACCTATCTTCATGAAATCGTTTCTCCAAAGAAAAAGCATAGAAGCAATCCATCAAGGTAGTTTCGCTAGCGAAACCCCTTTGAAGTAGGTCTTCTAAGGTAGTTTCACTGGCGAAACTGCCTTGGACAACACTTTTAAAAGTGACATAACTTTCACATCCAATGTCCAAATATAGTCATTCAACCACTCAAATTGATCAAAAAACACCATTTGAGCACATCTATGGGTTATATTTTGGAAAATCTTGCATATAAAGTATTAAATATTATGTGTATTTTATGAGAGTGATATATAAGCCCAAGTTAATACTTATTTATAGTAATTTAAACTTCTTTAGAAACATGTCTATAAATATCTTGTTATTTATGCTATGAAAACACTAGAAAGATATTGCCATATGATATAAATGTGTTAATTATATATGCATAATGTTATTACATTGAGACTGATTATGAGGGATTTTTCTTAAATGAATTATTTTTCAACACTTTTTAAAGGTAATAACAGGGGTACAAGGAAATGTCTACAAATAAGAAAATTTATGTTATGTAAAAATGAATGAGTGACTAGTCTTTATATTTTTATGATAAAGGGATCTAGTTCTAGTGAAAATAAAAGTGTAAAAACCATGTTTCCTAAAGAAATACAAAATTTTAAATCTCTTGAAAAACATGCTCAGATAAACTTGCTCATAGGTTTTTGCTCGTAAAATTTACGCATCCCATGGGGCGATGTCGTACATCTTGGCATCATCCAAGCTATAGGTCTAGTAGATGCCAATGATAATATTTTTGTTTTGGAATGGAAATCATTTGGAAAGATGGATAACCTACCTCGAACATGATGAAAAGTGACCATCTTTGGTAAGACACAGAGATGATCCGAAAATGCCTGCTAGAGCTCCACGGGTCCATCAGCATGTTTTTGATATTTTAAGTGCACTTGTTCACACTATTCATTACATGCACCAACACAATGTCCTACATAATGATTTGCATGCACGAAACATTATGCTAAATTTCTTCGAGTCATCTAAGGAAGTGTATTTTGGCATTTGTGATTGGGGAATGATGACATCGACAAGCACTAGCAAGCATTATCTAGCATTACTCAGTAACAGTTCCAACACTGTGTGGAGTTCCCATCTAAGATCTCACCATGACGCTCCGGAGTGCCTGTGCACCAATCCTCCATCTTTCGACATTGCACAAGATGTGTACACAATGTCCCATCACATTTTGAGGATCATAGACATTTGTGCACCATCTACTAGTACTAGACTTGCACAAGCTTTAATTGGGCGGCTACAACAATTTGCGATTCAAGGAAAGTCTACACAACCAAACAGTTATCCAAGCACTGCTGATTTTTGTGGGGTTTTTAATATTACTCCCAGATGCGGTATACAACTCAATCCCCACCAAGGACTTAGACCAGCAAATGATTGAGTCTCTCTTGAACAATTTGTAACATGAATTTCCAAACATGATTATTTGTAACATTAATATTTTTGTATATCATCTGAGTCTCCAGTCCATGATTCAAGTTTGTATATTTGAAATTCAATTTGGTAATATCTAAGGTGATACGTGTCATGTTGGTATGATTTCATGAGATATTGTTTAAATATTATTTGTATAAGAATTGAAGCGATAAGGGTCATGTTGAATTTAATTGTTTAATTCGGTATACATGATATAAAACAATTCTATCTTGTTGTTATTTTTTAGGTTAAATATGAGCAGGGAGGGAGAGAATGTTCTACCACAGGATCCTCCCCAACCAGAGGATCTTCCAATTCATGAGGATCCAAAAGCATCATTTGTGCCTCAAGAGGCTGATTTAGTGGATCAACTAAATCACACCGAGGCTTAAGCTATCTTGCAAGCCCAAAGAGAGATGTTGGGAAGGGAGGGGCTAGGTATGTTTGCCACTAGTCCAGTCAATGCTGACGCCATGCAAGGTGACCCGCTCTCTCTTTGGCAAGTACAAAGGCTTTGTCCATCGGAGTCCATAAGAAACACCTTGTTTCTTCAATCTGAAAATGCTAGAAACAAATATGAACAACCCAATTTTTCATACCTGTGGCACAAAACCCTTGCCCATATCCTTCTCCAGCGATTCATAGAGGTGGAAGGGAGCTTTCCCAATAACCAAAAGATACCCATTTTCTTCATTCAGCAATTGTATGTCTGCAACATCTTGCATCGACGTGTGGATTGGAACGACAAGCATCACTTGTCAGGAACAGGAAAGGGATGTCCTGCAGAGTGAAAGCGAGCAAGAAGAGAGAACAAAGAGCCCATGTCTCTAAGGCCTCACATGCTAACTTCCCAGGCACATAGTGACCTTGTTGACTTGGCAGTGTCTGCCATACCTCTCCATCAGCAGGGTGTTACTGCATATAATGATCCAAATTAAGTGCATAATATGCATTAATATAATCATCCGGATTAAGTGCATAATGTGGATTAATGTAGTTTAAGTGGTTAGAATTGATTGAATGGTTTAAGTGGACTAAGTGGTTTAAGTGAATTAAGTGGATAATGTGAAGCTAATGTAAAGTTATAATGATTCGGATTAAGTGCATAATGTGGATTAAGATGGATTAAGTGGATTAAGTGAGGTAAGATGGATTAAGCAGGTTTAACTGGATTAACTGGATTAAGTGAATTAAGTGGATAATGTGGAGCTAATGTAAAGTTATAATGATCCGGATTAAGTGCATGATGTGGATTAAGATGGATTATGTGGATTATGTGGATTATGATGGATTATGTGGATTATGTGGGTTAAGATGGATTTAGTGGATTAAGCAGATTAAGATGGATTAAGTAGTTTAAGTGGTTTAAGTGGATTAAGTGGTTTGAGTAGATTAATTGGATTAAGTGGATTATGTGAACTTTGTAAAGTTAATGTTTTAATGTTGAAATATATCGAAGTGGATCAGTGTACATGATAGCTAGATCAACCCTTGTGACTTGAAAATATAAACTTCGATTGTGCATATATAATTATTCTCCCCTTTTTCTCGATGTTGCCTTGAAAGTATGTGCAAGTCATAAGGTTGGATCTAGCTATTATGTATACCAAATCATCCACAAATTGAATAATTAAAACATAATAACATAACTCAGCCCATAAGTCATTAGCTTTCAAGTACAAAATGAGACGAGATGGATACGAGCATATGCACTCTTCCATCGCTTGACATATCCTCCTATCCATCCCCTCACATACAACATACCAACCTCCATATTTAGGGCTTCATCCACTGCTTCTAAGTACAAAATGAGATGAGATTGATGTGAGTATATGGCTCTTCCATCACCTAACATATTCTCCTATCCATCCCCTCGTGTGTAACATGCAACACTCTATATTGCATTTAACATAGGTACAATATCATCTATCTCTTCAACTTCACTGTTGTCACTAAGTAGCTCAAGCTCGTCTTCTTCTTTGCTTAATGCACCGTCGGCAACTATGTCTGTAGTCAATCATTGCCCAGCAATTCTCATTACAGTGACTCCACTTGTTGCCCTAGCCGTAACATTGAACCCTTTCAACAATCGTAGATTCCCAAAGCAAAAAACTAAATCTACAGTTCTTGATGGCTTTAAACGATTGTGTCTCTTCAAATGAATAAAATCCTATGCACTCCAATTTCGCTTACATGCACCCGATGATGCAACAATAGAGAGCACATGTGTTGCAACTCCAATGTCTCTCCACCATATTCCTTCCATCAAGTAGGTGCAATCGTCATCTTAATAGCATCAAGATTCTAGGGATCTCCAAAAGAGCCTTCACGGTTCGTATACCTCACTTGCTATTGGTAGGCCAATTTTCCTTGATCTCTCAGAAGCAAGTTCTTACAAACCTCTCGAAAGTTATTTATGGCTGCGATTGAGCATGCATATGATATTGTGGATGTATTGCAAACGCGGCTCCATGCAAAGGGGTGTGCATTTTCTTCCATCTCTTATCGGCTAAATGTATCACTTGTTGCTTTTCCCTAGGTGCAAAGTGCACGAATTCTTTAACTTGTCGTATTGCTTCGGACATCTTCCAATACACTTTATCCATAACAAAGACATCAGTGCCGACCATCCTCAACACTGTCACAAATGGCTCTACACCTTCTTTTATTCTTTCTACATTTTTCCAGAATGTTGCTGATTACACAATATGTACACATTTACTGCCTGATATTGCGTATTGTGTCTTTTTCTCGAGCCAATTTGTCCATCGTCTATCAGCAACAGTCTTGACTAAAGCTTGACGCACTTCCAACAATCTAGGAAGAACCAGAAAAGAAGTGGCAAATCTAGTTTGACAAAACTACCTTAGTTGCTTCACAGAGTGCTCTCTGAGTACTGCATGCAAGTATTGATGGCTATTTATAAAACTCACTACAACCTTAGCATCTTGTAGCACTGGTTGCAGAAATGGAAATTTTCCAATATCTTTCAATAATAAGTTGAGAGTATGAGCACCACATGGCACCCATGTCAGAGTGGGATACTTTGCCATGATCATCTCACAGGCGATCATATACTTCGATGCATTATCTGTTACGAATGCAGTAACATTTTCGCTGCCACCAACTTTATGAATTGCTCTTTTGTATATTTTTACAATATATGTTGAAGTTTTTTCTTTTAGAGGCGTATCAATACTCTCCCAAAACATTGTTCCCTTGGGAGTAATGTGTATTACATTTATTAAGGGTCTGGCCTGCTTGCTAGTCTATCCATCAAAAGCAAGAGTGCACCCATATAATCCAATATCTTTTTCTTTAAGCAGTCCGCCACAGTTTGTTTAACTCTATCAAGATGATCCATATGCATTTTATTATAATCCGGCAAACAAATCTTGGTCTAGCACATGACTTCAAGGCATTACGAAATGTCTCATCTCTCAAGACATTGAATGGTATACCATTTTTAACAAATGCTTCTATCCATCTTAAGTGCTCTTCATGCACTTGCTATCGAAGAAAACCATCCTCCATATATGATTGTTCTCCCCTTTTCCTCTTCTTTACCTGACTGACATTAGTCATGTCAAAACTTACCTACGACCCGCTTCCTAGCAAATCTACATCACCTTCATGTATTAATACACCCTCACATTTATCAGTGCTTCTCCTTCAACGGTCTTATCAACCTTAGAGCTGCTCACATTAGGACAATTCCTTATCAAGGTCGGATTAACCACTTTTTTCACTTTCTCTAAATGTGATTTGCATAACAAAAGAACATCAGACGGAGTGCATAGGCAAGCCTCAACATCACTACTAATTCTAAGAAAATGTTGCTTGATGTGAGTAGAACCACTCGTGAACTTGTGTCCACAATATTTACAATGCACGAAGGAGAGCGAGGCATGCACTTTTCGTATCTCCGTCACATAAGACCAAATCTTGCCGCACACCATGCTTTTGAAGTTGCAAAAAAAAAGGAATCCAAAAAAATTAATTTGTGTATGCAAAAGAAACATACTGCAATACATATTATGTCAAAAGCAACAAATATACTTTAAAAAACACTTTCAAGAATGCAATATATTAATTGTCATTCATTCAAATACCATTATAAAAAAATAAGATTATTTTCATTCATCAATAATTATATTTCATTCACATAAGATTATATCCCTATTGGAATATGATATTTCATTTTTTACTATTCTTTTAAAAGAATATAAAATATTGTTTCAAAAAAAAGTGCAAGAATGAGTAAATGCAAATTGTGTTTCATTCATTCACATTATTTTGAAAGAATATAAAGTATTCATTCAAAAGAAAGTGTAAGAATGAGTAATGAAATTTGAGAGACATGGATTCATATTCTATTGAAAGAATATACTCAAATTGTAAATCATGCATTCACATTCTATTGAAAGAATAATAAATATTCATTCAAAAGAAAGTGTAAGAATGAGACAAGTGTTCAAATAACCTTTAAAACTCTAAAATCATAGACACACAAAAAAAACTCTTTGTATTCTTTCACATTTTATTGAAAGAATATTAAATATTCATTCAAAAGAAAGTGTGAGAATGAGACTCTAGATGTTCTATTAAACTAAGATACAAAGCAACAAATTTTCTCTAACATCATAGACAAACACAAAACAAAATCACATTTCTCACAAGAGATCTAAGAAACTCAACAAGGAGAACCTTTCCCACAAACAAACTCCATAAACACAAACAAAGACCAAAGCACATTTCTCACATGAGATCGAAGGCACTCAACAAAGAGAACCTAGAACTCCCACAAACAAAGACATAAAGACCAAAACCACATTTCTCACAAGAGATCTAAGGAACTCAACAAAAAGATCCTAGAACTCCCACAAACAAATTCCATCTTAGTTCGAACCTTCTAAATTGCTTTTGCAACCTTGGAGGGCCTTCCTTCTTTCTTTTCCTTGTTTGATCTCTTATGCTTGGGTAGGGAACCAAGCATGAGATAAGATAAACTGGCAAATTGTGAGCTTAAGTACAGGAAAAGAGTCACATAATCGTCCTAATACAGTTTTATTCGTACGAATAAGTTATTTGTATGAATACTTATTCATACGAATAAAAGTTATTCGTACAAATATTAATGGATGACGTGTCGATTTATGGAAAAAACGTGACGTGTCAGTGCCTTTTTGCATGATTTTTTCATCCCTTCGAATCATTCATCCGGATTTCTCGCATTTTTCGAATCACAAATTCAATTTTTTCTACTTAGTCTCAAACATCACAATTAGGAGCTCCAAGGCCTAGTATATTTTTTGATACTCTTCTCAGAAGAGTATAGACTGCAACTAGGGCCGAGGCCTAGTGTATTTTTTAATACTCTTCTCAGAAGTTTATATATTACAAGTGGGAGCTCTGAGACCTATTGTATTTTTCATAATAACTACTGAACTAAGTCATTTATTACTCTTCTGAAACATCTTTCCCACCTCATGACTCTTTTGGTGAGTTGTACTATGTTGGATGTCATCTCAAGTAGACATTAAATATTTGCATCTAAGAGAATGACTTTCAAAGAGGCCTGAGCATCACAATGATGGATTTGGCCAAAGTCCAATTTTTGCCATAGTCTAGTGCATGCACTTGATTGGTAAGTTCCTCGAACGGAGAGAAACATTAGCAACAGTAATTACAAAAATTCTCATTAGGAGGCTCATTAATTTCCATAGAGCCTTGTTCCTTGGGGTGAGACACTTATGATGCACAATCAACTAGATTGACGAGCCAACTACTTTCTAGGGTCCAAGTCCATCAAACCCAAGCAAGATAGATAAGACCTTAACCTTGGCTATTTTATGCATGCTCATTCGTTGACCCACCTTTGTAGCTACTATGCTAAGTTTGATAGAGATCTATTTGATCACTATAATTGGGAGCTAAATGCTCGATAAAAGTAGTGCCAACTAATTTAATAGAAAAAATGATGCAATCTTAAAGTCCTTTACTTTATTTCACATCACCAAATAACATGATGTCGCTTTACTCATAATATATTCCTTGTAGGGTATACTTTACCTCCGATCACCCAATAACATGATGTGGGCTTTCTTCATGATATATTCCTTATAGGGTATACTTACAAAGTTGGTAGCTTGGGGGTAGTAGGTGTCTGCTACTTCAAATGTGGCCCTGAATCAAACATACCTTACTCTCAAGCTTCTCATATTAGGTTGAAGAGCTGTTGGCTCTCATTTGCTTTCATCGATGGCCATAGTTCCTTAAATCAAGATGAAAGATCATGCTTCCAACCACTACTTGTCCTTTGAGCCAGTTCCATAAAGGGTCTAGATTAGTATGGCATCCCATTTGTTGCCTTGCATAAGAAATAAGGAATATCCATCCACACAACCAGTTAAACTGGAATTGCAAGGTGGACATTATATGTCGTGGACATCCGTTGTTGCTATATTTCTTCACCAGACATTTGTCTCCCATCTTCCTACTATTCACCTAAGCATGAAGGGGTGCTATGAGAAGGCAAACTTAGATATTAATATATAATATGAGCAAAAGTTTATCAAGCTAGTTTTTTAGTTTCACAATATTGACCAACTAAACATAGTATGGTTTTATATACTTTCTTTCAAGACAAGATATAAAGCTTGATGAAGCCTTTAAAATTTTAGCATTAAAGTTTCAAATCTTGGCAAGTGTTTGGAACTAGTTTCAAACTTTTAGTATTTTGGTGTCGTCAATGCATTGATACCATTTCTTAGTTAAGGTTGGGTTCACACCACTATCTTAGTGTGAAAGGCTCTTGTCCTAGTTGGCCCAATAGGAGGGATGGGATCAAACATTGACACAAAAGATATGTGTCTGGTCCATGAAGGCTGCCCACTCCATGGCCAACTCCTCCAACAGGTAGACGATTGGCCCATTCTATCTCTTCCAATTGCTACACCAATCACAGGTTGGTGACATAAATTAGCAGCTTGATGGCCATCGGGTGGTGTGAACCACTACACCCAACGGCCATTCTCCAATTCCATATCTTGGGGTGAGAGATCGAGCCTAGCACACGTCCTCATTGTGCTAGGAGTGCCGTCTGTGCTAAACCATAGGCAAATTTTGATGTCACAAATGTTAAACCGAGGTTAATCCAAGGTCAACTAGAATCCTCCCACGTTGTGAGCTTCGTGCTCCTGACCCCAGCTATGGCGTGAGCCTTTATTGCAAAGCTATGGCGTGAGGATAGGCTACAGCAAGCTCCTCCTCTCTCGTTCTCTTCATTTTCGAAATACCAGACCTTCCCTTTGTGCATCTTTCGTTTTTTGCGTGGCAGAGATCGGGAGGGCAGGATATTGTAATTGGATCCTCTGGCTTTCCGTCGTACAGCTGTGACCGGGTGATTTTCTCCGCCGATCGGATCCTTGATATGAGAGAGAGAGAGAGAGAGAGATGCACACATGTTCACTTACCTTCTGTAATTCTTCATGTGTTTATGTGCTGGTTTTTGGCGGGGCGGTTGAGAGAGATAGAGTGAAAGAGAGCGCCTTGCGAAGGATAGATAATGCTGACGTGTCTCCAAAATTATGCACGAATGTTTATGTAGGACTTATACAGCAAGTGGAACACAAGATAACGTAAATCAGGCTATCCACTTCTGTACTGTCCTGTCAACCTGTCTGCTGAATTGGATGGGCTTTGCATTTATGCATATCCAATTGCATCAACACCTTTGTTATCATGCTCGGCCACTTGCCCTCCTTGATTACTTTCTACAAGTATGAGATCATAAGTAACCAATGCAAGATCTCCTCACCATACTCTTTTGGTGCTTGTTTCCGCCTTAGACTGCCTTTTGCTGCCTGTACACGGAGTGCTTTTTACTCTTTTAATGAAGTCCTCGATTTGTCCCATCCCAGAGATAAAAAGCCCATGGAACCCCATCTTGATCTAGAGGGTGCATTTATGCTCCGTATTTTACTCCTTTTGGCAACTTGAGCGGTTGTGCCTCTTGTTGGTGATGCTTTTTCGCCACCAATGAAGGTTTATGCTTACTATACTCCTAGGGGTCTACACTTTGGTTTCGTTACATTCAAACAATTCCAAATGTTATCGCACCAGCAGCAAAGTGCTTGCCTTTTTGGTACCAAAATGGGTCACAGCTGCTCCTACAAGTATTCTGCTCAATGCTGCTGTGTGCTCTTAGAGTGAGCTTCAGCGGCTTGCTGAGTTGGGAGTACAATGGCCCTTAGACCTCTATTAATAGGGAGGGAGGGCTGGTCTGTCCCTCTGCCACATACTGGGAGGCTGGCTGGGGCCTTTCTAGACTCCTGATCTGCTCTTAATGCTGACTCTAGATGGTGGGATGATCCAATCGGATAGCAGTTTCGGTCCTGGTGCTATGGCTTGCTGACCAACTATTGGTTTTGCTTTCCACTTGGCAGGCAGGCTGTAGCCCTGTCCAAATGGCAGTCAGCATTGTTGTCTAGATGGCATACTATCATGTTGCCAAGACGCAAGATAAGGTAACCTTGAGTGTCTCATAGCTGTGTAGGGTTTTATCCATGCAATTACCACGTTCACTACCTGTAGTGATAAGCTCATGGTCAAAGTTTGGGGCCAAACTGGGATTGAATTCTTGACATAAGAATAGCAACTTTTTGTGAAAGAGACACAAGTGTGAATTCTTGACATTGGAATATTCTTCACCTACTTGGGATATGTCACGTTTGTAAATGGTGTCCATATTGACTTTGAGAAAATGAGAAAGGTGAGTAGCCTATTTTAAGAATGATTACTGAGGTCAAGTTTTCTTGGATTTCTCAATTTCTTTCCAACTTGTATTGAAACTTATGCTAAGTTAACATTAACTCTATAAGATTTGTCTAAAGGGGGGGAGAAAGGGAAGTACAATAAGTACAGATCCATTGTGTGGAGATAGATGAGCTTGATGCATGTTTCAAGCAATTGAAACACGAGGTTACAAAAGCTCCTATGCTGCAAATAGTGGATCCTATAAACCATTTGTGGTTGAAACAAATGCTAGCAACTTTGATGGTGATGCAGCTTTGTTCAAGGATAGTCGACTAGTAGCTTTTGAACGTAGAAAGCTAATTGAACCACATTATAAGTGGCCAATGCATGAAAATGAGCGATATGCTGTTATTTACGCATTGAAAAGTTGGGGACATTACTTGTACGGTTCTACCCTTTTTTAAAGTATTTTGGTAATACTTCTGACCTAAGGGGCAAGAAGGCCTAGTGGTTAGAGCCTATGCAAGAATTTGACTTTGAGATTAGTTATCGAAAAGGACCTTCCGATAAGGTAGCTGATGCCTTGTGCAGAACTGTTAGTGTGACTCTGCGGGTCTTTAGAAACCCAGTATAGCTGCTTATGCTTGGGCATTGATGACGACATAAGTGTTGCTTTGCTTGCTAAGTATGTCTTCCTTTTGTTTTTCAAAAAAATATTTGCTACCTCTTTTTTCTTCTCTTTCGTTTTCTTTGTAGTCCTTGACGTCTCCCCCTTTGTGTTTTGCATCCTCTTGCATCTTGTGGATGAGTCACATGGTGATAGAATGAAGGGGAAGACGTCAAGGACCACCTTTTCATCATAGTTCCAAGCATATATGTATGTTTTCCTAGACAAGCGTTCGTAAAATACTCGTATGATAAAGGGAAAACATAACCTTGCTTGTAAAATGAAAAATAGTGCAAAAATGCTCGTATGATAAAGGCAAGCAGTGTTGCAAAGGAAAAATTGTCCAAGAGCTTTGCACTTTGCTCCCTTTCAATAGCCATTTTTCATTTGCTTCTCATGCTTCCCTATGTGATTCCCAAGCACACTGTGGGACTTCCTTTCCACTGCCTGCGTCCACTTCCACATCTAGAGTCCCTTGGGAGTGCAGCCTACGTTGATTGGCTATGCCTACATCTTAAGTAAAAGAAGGGATTGAGCAGTGAAGACCCTGCCTTCGAGAATTCAAGCCATGGTTTTATGAATATGTAGACATATAGTTGTGATGCTAGTAGCTTGGGGCACTTTTCCTCTTTGGGAGGTTTTATCCCTAGTGCATGTGTACCCTAGATACTCTTTGTATTACTTTTTCAGCAAGCAACATGCTCCCAATCTTCTCTGCATCCAACAATTGGTATCAGAGCTTACGATCCCATGTCCCCTTCTGCTGCTTGAAGCTCTTCAAAGTAGGATGATCTTTTTCAGTTCTGGATCTTTCAACTTTTTGCCTATCAGAAAGCTCATTTTTTTATTGTGACCATTTTCAGAGACTTGAGCCAGTTTTTTTTAGTCGAGTTGTCTGATTGTCTATGTGAAGCCTGGGCCCTGGATCAAGCGCCGCTACAGACCTGTAGCTGTTGGTATTTGTAGTGTGGTGAGCTGTCACTGTTCATTGCGACGGTGTGCTCATACTTAAAACAGTCCTGCTAGTTTGCAACTGCCCCATTGAAGTGAAAGCTATAGCATGAAGCCTGCTCATCATCAAGGAATAGGTGTTCCCTTTCAGTAAATCGTTGTAGTCCAGTGCGCTGCCATCTCTTGTTATTCGTGCACTGTGTGCTTCACTGAGTTGCCTGAATGACTCCAAGGAGCTCTCTATCATAGACATATTTTTTTTTTCTGCATCATTCAATGTTCTGCTATAGTATGCCACTGGTCTGTCTTCTTGCTGTAACACTGTCCGAATGGCCACATTACTTGCATCTACTATGGCCAGGAATGGATAATCCCAAGATGCTATTTTCATAACTGGAGGTTTAGTGGCCAACCTTTGTAAGTTGGGGAAGACACGAAGAGCTGCGAAATCTTTTGGCGGTGTGTCTATTAAGGGTGCTGCAGTGGTGAAGAACCCAGGTATGTGAGAGTTGTAGGCCTGGCAAAGCCCTGCGGAAGACTCGATTTCCTGAGCGGTCGTGGGAACAACCCAGCTTGTGATGGCCTGAGATTTTTTGTGGTTGAAGCGAATGTCATTTGTGCTGATAATGTAGCCCAGATACTTTATTTCCATCGGCCCAAATTCACTATTTTTGGCATTGAGATAGAGCTGATTGTCGTGCAAGAGTTGAAGGGCTTTTCACACATCCTTTAAGTGCTTTCTCCGTTGTAGTTGAAAAGATTAGGATATCATCTAAAAAGATGAACATGCACGTCCTATGTGTTTAGAAAATACCCACAGGCGGCATATTTTTAAGACCAAATGGCATGACTACTAACTCGTAATGAGCTTGCTCTGTCCTGAGCACTGTCTTTGGGATGTCAACGTCAAAGATTCGGACTTGATGGTAACCACTCTTAAGGTCTATCTTAGAAAAATATTTTACAGCGTCTAGTTGCTCTAAGATGTACTTTGTGTTTTTAGAGGATGGGTTTGGGCGTGTTCCTAGATACATTACGTACGATGCTCTTGCCTTCTTCAATTAGTTGCTCAGGAGGGTCGCCCCCATCTCAGGCAGGCTGGTTCAGACATGGCGACATTTAGGGTTTACATAATTTGGGGCAGAAACATGTTTGTTGGATTTGGTAAGTATCTCGGATTTTTTCTGTCAATAACTATTTCCTGCAAGCATGGAGTATGAGATTCACTCAGATATGCACTTGTAAGTTTATATCATATGTCCAATGAAGCGCATGTTGCATATCTTTAGAGACACCTTGAGTTCTTACACATGAAGTATGGAGACTTGACGGATGAGTTTCTTACAAAACTAAAGGACCTCAGGGAGCAGCTAGCCAGTGTTGATGAGATTTATGCTCATGGTTCATTACAGTCCTCAATGCATTGCCAAACACTTATTTGAGTTTTGCCTCTACCGTCAGGCTCATGATGAAGGAATCCAAAAGCGTCAGGCTCATGATGAAGGAATCCAAAAGCCCTCACATTTGATGAGTTAGTTTTTGGCTATTGCAGGAAGAGCAGTCTAGGAAAAATAGGTCTGTATTGCCTATGGGGGATCAATGCCAGTCAAAGAGGAAGGGTAGCAAACCCAAGGGTAATTCAGTCCACTCTTTTGACATGGATGCCAGAAAGAGGGTGAGAAACCCAAGAAAGAAGGCAAATGCAATCTACTGTCATAAGCCTGGTCAATACAGTCGTGATGCAAGAAGAGGCTTGAGAAGGAGAAAAAGAAGAATGCTAGTATGGCAGTGATAGATGCAACTGTCACGGGGACGTGAAGTTAGGAACTGTGGCTTACTTTGGCTTAGGGGGCTAGCCCAGGGGAAGAGACACTTCCCAGAAGTCCCTAGGTGCACACACTAGGCCTACTTGCTAGGGGCAAGGCAAGGTTTAGAGGGGTCTTAAAGTTAGACCCAAGGAAACCAATGTTTCATTGGCTAGAAGGGGTTAGGATTTTAATGTGAGGGGCAAACCAATGGAACAGGGGCAAACCAATGTTCCATTGGTTTGCAAGGGTTAGAGCTTTAATGAGGGGGCCACGTGGCCTTCCCTCATGCACACCTACCCTCTTGCTCTCCTTCCAAGGCTAAGGTACGTTTTCTATTTGGATTATTCCTTCTTCACGCATTTCGAGGTGAAGGGGCATGCCGTACGAAGTCCAAGGAAGACTTGACGCCTTGCATTTCTTGGCCTGCACACATCTCGAGGCAGTCCGTACGGCTGTACGGACTGCCATTGAAGGAGTATGTACTTGCTGTACGGGGCTGTTTCACGACTCCCAAGGCAGGTTGTACGGACGTTAATCTACTGGCCGTACGGTCGCTAATTTGCTGCTGCTGCTGCACAGATTCCATAAGTGCTGCTGTACGGATCATTTGGCACGTATTCGAAGGCTCATAATTGCACTACGGAGCTGTTTGTCTTGCTGTACGGACGATTCAATGCAAGCTGTACGACTGTTTTTACGTTGCACGAATCCCAAGTCCATAATTGCACGTTGTACACAGCACTTGCTACTATTGTACAACCTTTGGCTATTTGTATGGACGGATTTCCAGACTGTACGGGCTGTTGTGCGGTTGATTGTACGATTCCTTGCACACACCCCAAGGCAGGTTGCTGGCTGATCGCTTCTCTTTCCTGCCCGTGATCCTCTTGCTCTTTCTTTCTCTTTGATTCCAGCTCGTAATTCCTCTCTTCCTTTCCCTCTCCGCATGTTACTCTTGCTAGCCTCAACACTGGATGTGTCGCTTTTGGAGGTGTTTCGGAGTTGGATTGAAGTTGTCTGAAGCTGGTTTGAGTTCTCTCGTCATTATCCTTTTCATGTGATTGCATTTGGAAATTTTCGGGGAAGTGTCTGGATGCATGGTCATTACCAGTTGGTTATAGTCTTTGTGGAATGCTTGGATACTTTTACAGTTGGTCATGGGCAAATGGTGAATGCCTTAGCTTTGCCTTGGCACTTGGGTGCTAGTGTGTGCACTAGGATGGAATGCAGGTTATAGCCAAGGTTTGGCTTGGACAGTGGAATTGTCCGTGGGGCAGAGCACAAGGGAGAGCCCTTGTTGTTTCATTCCTAAAGAAATAAATAAATACCGGAAGGGGCGCCAAGTGTTTGGGGCCAAAGTGGTGTCTTGTACTTGGTTTCATTGAGCAGGGGCACTCTAGCCTCCATCCAGTTATTTCTCAAGTTGTTTCTAAGTGGTATCGTTTAAAGTTAAGTGGTTGGAAATGATGCAATGTGGCTGTGAATAATGAAAGTGCAATGCAAGTTACGGTCTACTGCCCTTTAGGAAACTGAAGGCCGGTTACAGTGGTTCCATTGCCAGGATATCACCATCTTCCTACAGAGGTGAGCCCTGGGAGTGTTGGGTGAAGAAAGCCCCATTGCATTTTTGTTACAGCCATACCATCAACAATCATGTCGCACCGCGAGAGATCACTGACTATCTCCGAGCAGGAAACAGACAGCTCTGATGAGGAGCACAATACCAATGAGGGTGAAGAAGAGCAAAATGATGAGGGACAGCGTGTTTCTCTCGAGCATGCCACTTAGCATTCGCAGGACGAGGATGATGAGACAGAGGAGCTTGATCCCAATGCCCTTTTTCAGTTACAAATGCAAAGCGCAGTGGGAGCCCTGTCACAGCTGCAACATACTTTCTTGGAGATTATGCAAGCTTATTCTGGTGGTAATGCTCCCCCTGGAAGCAAAAAGCCAGCTAAGAAGAAGCAGACAAAGCATAAGAAGACTCAGAGGCGTGTATCTTTCAGTAGACAGCCACCAGAGATGCCCACAGTCACCCCTGTAGCGGGTAATGTCAATACTTTTCATTCAGTTAATCAAGGACAGCAAGTCCTTCCTCAGCCCATGAACCATCCAGGATATTTTGGTGGAGGATCGGTTTTTCAGTCAATGGTGGGACAGCCCACCGAAGGGCTTGGTATGCCTGGTACATACTTGGGTCGTTTCCAGCCAGGAATGCAGAATTTGCAGCAGCATATGGAGGGTGGAATGCCCCCTACAAATGCCAATATGATGTATGCAAACATAGGGATGCAGCCCGGTATGCAGACAGGGATGCCAGGAATGATAAGCAACACTTGGAGTGTGCCACAGATGCAAGGAATGGGATCCAACGGTCAACCCCACCATGGGCACAGGCGATATGGTACAGAATATGGGATCGATGATGCCTCCATCATATTTACAGCCCCCAGTTTATGATAATCTTACCCCCAAAGGTAAGCTGAAAGATTATAAGGAGGGAGGGGCAGCTGTGAAGTTTGAAACCTCCAATGGGATGCAGGATAGATTGAAGGCTTTGACATTTGTGCAACAGTTTGATGCTGCCTATTCCGGTGGTCATTTCACAGAGTCTTCCAAGGTACGAAAGGCAGCCACCTTGAAGGGTAACGCACTCCAATGGTGGACCAATTTGCTTTTGCAGGGTAAAGCCCCTAACACTTGGATTGAGTTCAAGCAAGTTTTCTC
Source organism: Dipteris shenzhenensis (assembly GCF_047967505.1). NCBI lineage: Eukaryota > Viridiplantae > Streptophyta > Polypodiopsida > Gleicheniales > Dipteridaceae > Dipteris > Dipteris shenzhenensis. The sequence goes on along the minus strand of NC_141624.1, from coordinate 7,722,778 downwards.
ATCTGCTTGGCTCACCACCACTTTTGAAGTAGATATAATGACAGCATGGCATAAGCTGGATGCCGCAAACTGTAAGAATCTTGAAGAGTATAACAAAAAGTTCTGGGAGGCCTTATTGCCAATCAGCTCGTATAGGACCGTATCACTGTCTGAGCAGGTGGAAAAGTATTGTTGTGGACTGCCAAAGGAGCTTTGTGACTATTGCACCAAGACAAAGGTCTCCAACATCTCTCAGCTGATTGAGAATGCTACTACAGCCTATGCTCTCATGCAAGCAATGACTCCAAGATTCAAAGATAAGCAGCAGGATGACTCTTTCACGAAAAGGAAATTTGCCAAGACAACCAAAGTCAAGTTTGATGTGGACCAGCGACCTAATAGTAAGCCCAGTACCAAAGAGAGATTGTCTCCTGAGGAACGGCAAGCCCTATTTGAAGCTGGAAAGTGTTTCCTTTGCAAAGAAGAGGGCCATCAGGCCAAAGATTGCCCCAATCATAAACGGAAACAACCTATGGGAGCACAAGAAGCGAAAAAGGACAGCCACGCGTTTTCCTTTGGTAAAGAGCAGTAATATTGGTATGAATAATTGTAGCAGCCAGAAATTGGAGAGTCTCCTCTTTCTAGGCTGCTTTGTTATTTGCAGGATGTTTATTCCCTGCTAGCTTTGCATGGTAATTTGCAGGATGGTTCTTCCCTGCTAGTTTTGTTGATTTTTGTATCAGTCAGAAGATGGAGAGTCTCCTCTTCTAGGCTGAATGGTAAATTGCAGAATAAGTACTTTGGCTTAGGGGGCTAGCCTAGGGGAAGAGACCCAGAAGCCCCTAGATGCACACACTAGGCCTACTTGCTAGGGGCAAGGCAAGGTTTAGAGGGGTCTTAAAGTTAGGCCCAAGGAAACCAATGTTTCATTGGTTAGAAGGGGTTAGGATTTTAATGTGAGGGGCAAACCAATGTTCCATTGGTTTGCAAGGGTTAGAGCTTTAATGAGGGGGCCACGTGGCATTCCCTCATGCACACCTACCCTCTTGCTCTCCTTCCAAGGCTAAGGTACGTTTTCTATTTGGATTATTCCTTCTTCACGCATTTCGAGGTGAAGGGGCACGCTGTACAAAGTCCAAGGAAGACTTGATGCCTTGCATTTCTTGGCCTGCACACATCTCGAGGCAGTCCGTACGGCTGTACGGACTGCAGGAACGGCATTGAAGGAGTATGTACCTGCTGTACGGGCTGTTTCATGACTCCCAAGGCAGGTTGTACGGACGTTAATCTACTGGCCGTACGGTCACTAATTTGCTGCTGTGCTGCACGGATTCCATAAGTGCTGCTGTACGGATCATTTGTCACGTATTTCCAAGGCTCATAATTGGAGTACGGAGCTGTTTTTCTTGCTGTACGGACGATTCAACGCAGGCTGTATGACTGTTTTTACATTGCACGAATCCCAAGGCCATAATTGCACGTTGTACGCAGCACTTGCTACTATTGTACAACCTTTGGCTATTTGTATGGACGGATTTCCAGACTGTACGGGCTGTTGTGCGGTTGATCGTACGATTCTCTCTGATTCCAGCTCGTAATTCCTCTCTTCCTTTCCCTCTCCTAGCTGCCTGTTACTCCTGCTAGCCTCAACACTGGGGATGTGTCGCTTCTGGAGGTGTTTCGGAGCTGGATTGAAGTTGTCTGAAGCTGGTTTGAGTTCTCTTGTCATTATCCTTTTCATGTGATTGCATTTGGAAATTTTTGGGAAGTGTCTGGATGTATGGTCATTACCAGTTGGTTACAGTCTTTGTGGAATGCTTGGATACTTTTACAGTTGGTCATGGGCAAATGGTGAATGCCTTAGCTTTGCCTTGGCACTTGGGTGCTAGTGTGTGCACTAGGATGGAATGCAGGTTATAGCCAAGGTTTGGCTTGGACAGTGGAATTGCCCGTGGGGCAGAGCACAAGGGAGAGCCCTTGTTGTATGTACCAATTTCATTCCTAAAGAAATAAATAAATACCGGAAGGGGCACCAAGTGTTTGGGGCCAGAGTGGTGTCTTGTACTTGGTTTCATTGAGCAGGGGCACTCTAGCCTCCATCCAGTTATTTCTCAAGTTGTTTCTAAGTGGTATCGTTTAAAGTTAAGTGGTTGGAAATGATGCAATGTGGCTGTGAATAATGAAAGTGCAATGCAAGTTATGGTCTACTGCCCTTTAGGAAACTGAAGGCCGGTTACAGCAACTGCATCTAGTGGTGAAAAAAAGGAATCACCACAAGCAGATGCCCTTCCCCCACGGGTGTATTTGGGAGGTGTAAGAGCCGCATCTCAGAAATTGAGAGGACACCGAAATACTTGAATGACATTTTTAATGTTGGCCGCCCTTATATAGAGTGCAGATGTTTGGAAGAAAAGATGGAATGCAGAGCACAGACATTATGGTTTGATCATGGGATTTGACCCGAACTATGATTGTGACGCTCATTGTAAAATCTCTTGCATAAAACACTTGGCTGAGGCATCGTTCCTAATGCTTTAAAGAGGCTAAATGAATTAATTCATCACAGTAGTGTTCATTATGTTTACTGTTCTATGTTAATCATTTTCATTGCAATTTATATTTCTTTTTAGATAAGTTATTGTATGTAGAATCATTTTTAGATATGAAAAGGAGACCCAGTTGAGAGAGATTGCATTGAACCTTTTACACTTGGGATTTTGGGACCTATGTGGGTCCATAAGGTATGAAGAAATTCTTGTAATCCTATCAAGTTGACAGAATTAAGATATGTTCGAGAGTTATATACTCTCTCATTGATTATATAGCCTTAGTCTAGATAGATTACACTCAAAATCTACTTGCTTAATCTCTTGCAAATTATGCACATGGTGTTTGCTTTCACCGTGCAATGCAGCTATAATCCTTCTATTCATGGTTTATGCTTTTAGTTTCAGATTCACATGTCTCGTGTTATGATAGCTCACTTCACAACATGACTTGTTTGTCTCTCTTGGGGATGCTCCTCAAGGAGGAACTATCACTTGTGCAAGCAACTCCTCTTACCCAAGGAAAGGAGGTTGTAAGGTTGTGCTCACTGCAGCAAATGTGCTCTCTGATGTTTTGTATGTGCCTGGAGTAGAGAATTTGTCAGTTTCAGCCATTGTGAGGGCAGGCATGGTTGTGAAATTAGTCGATGACAGATGCATGACACCATCATTGCTTTAAGTGCATTATGCCATGGCCTTTATAGTCTGGACAGATATCAGTGATTGACACATAATGCATTCTCAATTACTACCACACATGCTATGACAAATGTGGAGCATGGCATGCCCTTGAACGTTGCTCAACAGAAGGCATTGATTTTGATGAGACCTCTGCACCCATGTCTTGTATGACTACTATCAGGTGTATGAGTGCAGGGCACCACATCGTGGATGGGCAGTACATCAGTTGGACATCAAAATTGCTTTCTTGCATTGTGACTTACACGAGTAGATATATGTATCTCAGTCCCGTGGTTTTGTGCAGAAAGGGCAGGAAGCCAAGATTTGCACTCAAGAAAGCTCTATATGGCCTTAAGCAGGCACCTAGAGCTTGGTATGAGAAAATTCATACATACATGGTTGCACACACAATAGTCCAACTGAAAGTACCCTCTATGTCAGGAAGACAAAGGAGGTTTTCTTGGTCATTGTTTTGTACGTTGATGTCATGCTTCTCACAGGACCTCATGAAGAGTCCATCTCAGCCTTCAAATTTGAGTTACATACATCATTTGAGATGTCAAATTTTAGGGCCATTGTATTTCTGCTTGGGTATTCGGTTTTCACAGTGGAGTGATGGTATTGTCATGTTGCAGTCAAAATTTATTCAGAAATACATGCAAAGAAATTGCTTTGAGGATTGCAAGCCTTGTGCTACACCAGTCGAGACAGGTGCTAGGCTTAATCTTCAAGATTCAGGTGAGCCTTTTGACCAGACATAGTACCAGCAGGCTTGGGATGCTTAATTTATTTATGCAATATGCAGCCCCTCCCCCCCTCTTCCCTTCCCTTCCCTTCCCTTCCCCAAGAAAAGAAGCCTTTGGTGTACAGAAGCATGGGATTGTTCTAGACCTGGCTTTGAAAAATATGATGTAGCTTCTTTTCATAATTACGAACACCTAGACATGGTTGAAGGCCGATCAAAACTTTTGATGACATTCAAAATCGTTCTATACCACCTGAACATAAGTTTTTGCCACAGATATGACATTATGTTGTGCTTTTGCCTCTGTAGGTCCCTTTCACACCGACTCTTGATAACTGTTTGGGTGTCTGCAGCACTACAATAGAATTTTGTACACAGAATTAACTTTATAGTTTTTGGCAGTTGGCTACAGTGAATCCAGAGGAGTGCCATTTTTTTTGATGAACGCCTTTATCAATACCTGTCATGGCAAAGGATTCAAGCCAGGTCAGTTAAGGATGGTAATCATTAAATGTTTACTGCATTTACATCTTCTGCTCATGGTGCCAACTGCCTTAGAAGAGCCTTGGTAAAACCTTGTTGATGAAGTAACTTATAATGATATCTCTGCCAAGATTTCCTATTTTTGTTATCACCTTTCTTTGCAAACTTTTAAAAAAGACTGCTGTAGACCTGCGGTTGTTATTATGCCAAGTTCAAGTTCCTTTTTTTCTTTTTTGTCTTTTTTGCTCCTAGTATTGCATCTTATTCCAGATGATTGAGACTTAAATCCGTTGGACAACGGAGCCAGCCTTTCAAGAGTAAGCCAGTTAAAGCATAATTTACTGTCTGAAACACTTCAAGATTGCTGTTGTCTTGCTTGTTTTGGGTGAGTCAGTTAAAGCATAATTTACTATCTGAAACACTTCAAGATCGCTGTTTTCTTGCAGCTCAAGACATGATCTCTAAATTTTGAATGGTTGATATCTAGAATAACATTATCCTTTTTGATTGCAACACTAAATGACCTTTTCTATGTATTGTACAGATAGATTAGAGCCTGTATTTTACATGCATGTTGCCAGTTTGTTTGCATAGTCAGAGAATACTGATTCTAGGATCATAAAACAAGAGTTTGGGTTCTTTTCTATCGCTGGGAAGTGGAGATGAGGTGAAGCATGTCTTAAGAAATTATACTTTTACATTGGAAAGAGGATGGATTCTTAATATCTCTATGTTAATGTCAGTGTTGTGGCTGGGCCTAATGACATAGTAGATGATAAAATTTTAATTTTATTTATTTAATACACAGGAGTTTGGAGATACCTCATTCTGCTAGTGTTACAAATTATCTGATCTTGCAACATTGTGTTTGTTGAGGACTCCCATTTGCAGGAACTCAGTTCCAGTGGATTTGAATGGCACAGGTCTTCACAACTGTATCAACACACTGTTTCTACATGCAGATTGGCAGGTTTACAGTGCAGTTGATGCGCTTCTTAAAGTCAATTAAAAAGCGTATATACAAACTCTCTGAGGATTTTAGCCTCAAGATGAGTATGTGGAGTAGGCATTGGAGTAATTCTCTTTGATACAATGTTTGGTATTCTTATGCACAGAAACTGCTTTATTGGATGAAACTATTGAAGTAGTGAAAGAAAAGGTCTGGAGTTTCAGAAATGGTAAGATTACTCTCTAAGAATTCCTTTAGGCTGTGAATGTTGAACTCTTTCACACATGATTTGATGAGTAGAGGCATTGTAAAGGAAGAGTAACAGAAACTGGTGACCTTTGCAGTTTCGTGTCCTTAGTAGTGCACCACATCTAGAATATGTAGAAATGTTCACTTCCTGATGTATCTGTAGTATTGTTTTTCTCTTTCGTATTTTATACGGAATTGACAATGGTGAATGGGTTTGGTACAGCTTGGAGGGGCGTTGCTGAAGTACTTTGCGGGATTGGTGTTAGCCCAACAATTCTTGGTTATTCGTATGCTCTTGGCAATTATACCTCATTTGTCTTCCTGTAGTGGATAATTGCATTATTCTACGTGAAACTGGGATTCGTAATTCATGATGAAAGAAAAATATAAATATCTAGTAAGGTGAGGGCAGGAAAAATTATACCTGCTTCTGAACCTAAGTTGTTTGGACCTTAAATGTTGACAGGTCAGTGCCACATCATGAAGAAGGCTATGTGAATGAGCAGGATGAAGGCGTGCTGGCTTTGCAAAAGGTTGACGAAGGCGAGATCTCAAGGAAGTCCTGTCCTGGTCCTTTGAACACGGGAAGCTCTCAGGGTGCTATCCCTGAAGAGGAAATTTTTCTCGAGACAGAAGAAGAGGAAGAAGACGTGGATCATGGATTTGCAGAGTCTGCAAGAAAGGAGCTAGGTACTTGCTTTAGCTCATGCATCATTTATCAGAGAGGGATACGATGTGCTTGTAGGTGTGTCACCTGCAGGGGTGGGGAGAATAGTTGATGCTTGAAGAAAAAGATTTGGTAAAGCAAAAAGTGCACCAAGGGGAGATTCCTCCATCTTTATTCTTTGTTGTCATAATCTTGCATGTATGTGAGAAGAAATTGGATCTGGATTTGTGAATATCAAGTGTACTTGACTCATGCTATCCATGGATTTTTGACTTGTATTTTTTGCAGTTGAGAGAAAGTCTTTGACAAGATCGGCAACCTAGTGAGGAAGATGCGACGAAGTTGGAAGGATTAAGGGTATGCTTTTATCGTGTGGAACCTTGTGAACTGTGTTCCTGATTAATGACAGCTGTGTTTGTGAAAATCATAGACAGAATCGGGACGATGCAATCCTATTATGTATGCAATCATCGAGTGACAGTGTGGCTGGATGTGTATATATGAAAGACTGTTTGACCTCTTAAAAGTAGGGTCTCGTTTGCAAGATGTTCTTGGCATCAATCAGTCACCGTGTGCCATGGGTTATAAAATATGTTGCTTTCAACTTTGGATCCCAAAAACTGCACTGAATTTTGCATCTTCATCATCAGTCTCTGCAAAGTTGTGCTACCTCTTTTACAACTCCCATATTTAATTTAAAAAGCTAGATTCACCCTTTTATGTGAGCTAAAAACGCCAGTACATTGCTTACAAGCTATTCTCAACTCGTCTATAATTGCTGAAAAAAGGCAATAGGGTCGAGTGGGTCCTCCACTTTTAAGACGCAACCTATTGGAGCTTTTAAAGAGAAGGGGCCTTGCCTGGTAACGTGCCCCTTGAACACATCAGCGGAGCCAGCTGGCTTCATCAAAGGACCTGGTGGGGCTATTTGCTCCTCCTCAAGCTTTATGTTGAGATTCGTGGAATTTTCCCGCAAGGTCACTGAATAACCATGCTCATCCTGCTATATGCGTGATGACCATTTGAAAAAAAGGCTTTACGACTGTTAAAAAATTAAAAACATCTAGCAACATCATGAAGTTTGAGATTGCCTTACTAATACAAAGGCATTGTATGCCATTTGCGAAAATGTATTTACTCTCTCATAATTCTGGCCACTCGTTGGGTTCATTGGGGCTGTTATGTGTTTATCCCTTCAACAATAGGTCTCCCTCATAAGCTGTTCATCTCTCTTGGTGCCTTGCACCTGGCTTTTAGGACTATATTGGTGTCTCTTTATAGCTCACAAGCTTCTTGTGGTGTGACTCTAGTAGTAAGGATTGTCTACTTAAGGATCGCAACCTTGTGCAAATTCCTATTTCATTGAATTTGCACCTCTCCTCCATGACTAGACTCTACAAGAAAATGCTTTTGTTGGGCAATGTAAAGGTCTTTGGGGATGCAATGTAAAGGACTTTGGGGATAAGGCCAAACAATGTTTCTTCTAAAGGAGCAGTTTGTGGCGTCACACAAGAAGGGAAATTATCACAAATTGTGATCCATCTTGTCTTTTGTTATGTAATGGTAGGCTTGTTTGCTATCTTTTAACCCTTGCAGTGTGTTTGTACATGATAGTTATAAGGCGTTGAAGAAGATATTATGTGCTCCATGCTCTACCAACAAACGAATATTCTTACACCAAGTTTCTTTACATCCTATCAAATTTGAACCCAATCAATAAAAGATGGATATGACTATAAACTAAGACAAAGTATTAACTTTGAGGTATGGAAATCTAGCTTGATTGTTGTTGAAATGTACATGTGCATGATAGAATATATTCATAGGTGCTAGAATAAATGTAAATTGTGATTGATTGCATTGTACATAATGGGTCTAATGTGTAGCTCCCCCTCCCCCTCTCTTCTTTAGAGAAAATGACTTTCTATTAATGCTTTAAAAAGACCAGACATACAATTCAGCAATCTGTGTGGCCCAAATCATGGAAGAAATAAAAGTAGACAAACATTGACTGTCAACAGCTTGTTTTTCAAGAAACCTAGCTTAGTGTGTAGGCCAACAACTAGAGTAAGGGGGTTATCCAAGTATGTTCAACCAATGTACCTCCAATCAATCACATTCCAAATATCATGTGGGCCATGAATTGTCATATGCATCTCTCTCATCCATGCTCTTTCTTGTTGTAAAAGAATCGTGATAATTAAGACATTCCCTCACTCTCTTTATATAAAACCTATCAAAATATTCAATGTCACTCTCACTAGTGAAGGCCTCCCTCTGTGATTATGTAGAAGACACATGTTGGGGAAGCCTTGTAGAAACACACCTTTCTCTCAGTGATCATGTGAGATCTTGACATCTTGCACTCCCATATTGTTCACAGGGTGCAAACAATATCTTGCCAAATGGCAATGAGGGTGGCTACAGTAGCGGGAACTTGGTGGCTTCTCATCAAGCTACAAGTGACCTAAATGTTCTAAGTAGTGATGTTGGTCACCATGTCCCAAATACTATCATCGGGTAAAGAAAGCATCCTAGCCACAATTTGGAGGTCCCCCTACCAAATCCTTTGTGCTATGGGAGCTCCACAAAAAATGCGGGACTGTCTCAAGATCACTATCCGCACATTGGTGGCACCTCCCATCAATGCCCATTTGCTCCAGCCATGGGCCAATTGACAATCCTCCATGGGCAACCACCCAGATGAAATGTGTGATCTTTTGTGGTCGACAGATGGTCCACAAATGCAAGCAAACTCTAGAAATAACTTGTTCGGTGTCCTGTTGCTCGATCCAATGCTGTCTCTCGAAGGAATTTAGGCAGCCGACTCGAGTTGAAGACGACCAATGTGTGTCGTGTATGAGAAGAAGGGACCTCAATACACTAGACCTTTTCGAGTGCCCTACTCTAGAATGCCAAAACCACTCACCTTGATCCCACTGTACCTTAGGAAGGGACCGATCCTCACATAACCAAAAGCACCTTTGTGATCCATCTTGACTCGAATTGGCTAGTGCCGGGTCAATGGTCTACTCCTTGCCTAAGTGGTCCAATACTATAATCCTTTGCCACCTAAATGCCTAGGCCCAGGCGTGACCCTAGACCCAAGCCCTTTAGGCCCTATTAATGCAAGTGCTGCCAAGCCCTCTGGCTTCCCGCCTTAAACCATGGTCACATGGTATTATAGTTGACGTAACATCAATGATGAGTGCACAAACCGTTCATAGAACAAGGGCTAGCCTCACGATAGCTGAGTGATTTTTGATAGTGGCCAATGGCAAGAGGAAGAAATTGTTGTTAAAGACATGGCAATCTTGGAATTTCATTCTAAATAGCTTCTTATTGGAGACATGTTTCTTCAAGGTGCACTAAAGGCTGAGGGACAATGATGCTTTCAATTATCACACTATTGTATCTTTATCGTGTGCTTTTGGTGACAAAGCCAAGGATGGATAGAAATACTTTGCATGACCTTTCTTATTTGAAGGTAAAAGTGTTGATACCCTTAAGGTCCCCTACAAGTTGTGTAGAGAGCATACCATACACTTTGTGTAGAGACCAAAATGCATAAATATCTCTAAACAGGAGCTTCTTTCCACTCTTTGGGGTTCAACGTTCTCTTCACATTTGTATTCATGTACTTGACCTCCTTATGTCCATCTCCCTCAAGACTATTGACATGTGATAGAATTCTCTAAACTTGAAGTATCCCATCCCCCTCCCTTCTTCTCCTTGTTTCTCCCTCCTCCTCACCCTTGTTCACTCTTCCACAATTGTTAACTTCATGAATCTGTGAAGGAAACTAGCTCTATACTACTAAACTCTACAACTCTTTTTGAGCCCTAGACTCTTCTTAGACCTTGCAAAACTCTCTCAAGCTCAAACACCTAGTTAGATTTCTCAACCCTATCCTCCTTCAAAACCCTACAAGACTTTCATAAACCCATAACCTGTATGGAGGTGAGAACCTCCATTGAACCTTGTGCTCAACACTTCTTTTTTACCTAAGTTCATACAAGAACCGCTTTCTAGTCTTTAACCTACACCTCTTATCAAAACACAACCTGAGGACCTATGCTATAATTGTGAATGCCTATGCTACAATGAGCAGCAACATGAATGTAGGTGGCTAGACCCTTGAAACTTGGAAATGAGAGAAAAATTGACAGTATATTGGTGTTATTACTTGGGGAGGTTAGCACTTTAAGAAAATTTGGATGACATGTTGCTTGCATGAAAAAGAATGGCTATGAAAATCACCCATGATAAATAACTCAAGGCAAAGAAGTATGAAAATGCTTCTAATTATTGCTAACATTACAAAATTTTACCTCAATGACATGCTCCAAAATTTTGACTTCCATAAAGTAATTAACTACTACTGATCACAAAAATTAACACTCTAAACACCCGCATTCATCTTCTCCATTGCTCAATCCTTTCCTATTCAATTTTGCAAACCTCCTTGTCTTTTTAAACCACCTTTCCACCATGATTTTTTCACCCATCACGTCCACCTCTAGTGACCGTTTTTCCTATCCATCACCTCCACACCACTACCGCCTTTTATGTCCACAACAACTCCACTTTCATCCTCCATTACCACTTTTTTTGTCCAACAACTCCACCTCCACTTTCATCCTCCAACTTCACCTCCACTTTTTTGTCCATCCTATCCACCTCCACCTTCACTCCCATCCACCTCTTCTTCATCTGTACCTCTGCTTAGGGTATTCCCCTCTCATTCCAGTCTCTCTTTTACTTCCCCCTTTCTTTTTTCTTCCCTCCCCCCCCACTTTCTATCGCCTCCCCTTTCCCCCTTTCTCCCCTTCTTTTCTTTCTTTCCTTTCCTCTTTCCTTTCTCTTTCTCTCCACTTTCTATTGCCTCCCTTCTCCTTTCCCCCTTCTTGCTTCCATCCCTCCTATTTTTTATCTCTTCCTCTCTCTCTCTCTCTCTCTCTCTCTCTCTCTCTCTCTCTCTCTCTCGCACTCTACTTTTATTATTTCTCTCTCTTAATCATGATTTTGCAAATGTGAATGGAAGGGGGGAGGGCTAGGAACGCATGAGGGGGATAAAGGGGTACAAGTGAGAGAGAGGAAAGGGGGAAGGATAGGCACACACAAGAGGAAGAGATAAGGGGAGAGGGAGGAATCGAGGGTGCTATGGGATGGTGAACATGGGTGAAGGGGGGAGGTGGGAGAACACCATCACCAAAAGGGGGGGCATTGTGAGGGTATGGGGTGAGACCATGTGAGAGGAGGGAGGGAGGAAGAGAGATGGGACGAGAGTGAGGGGGAGGATGGAGGACA